>NC_068422.1:26398895-26518895 GCF_023373465.1 Oncorhynchus keta
ATGTTATTTCTTAGCAGTGATGTCTTCACAATTATTCTACATTGTAGAAAATAGTAAAAATAAAGAAAAACCCTTGAATAAGTAGGTGTTTTAAAACTTTTGACCGGTAGTGTATGTTTGGATGAATACTAGCAAAGTCACTACACAACGCAACACAACACAAAATACATTAATTACACTATAATGGTGACAAACGGTGCCAACAACCTCTTAGGTCCTACATAAAGTTTCCCCAACAGCACAGCTTTCTTTTCAGCACCATGGAGTGAATCCTTACCACTGCTACACCTGGCTCTCAGCGGAGCCTTGTCTGTTAGCAAAACAGTTAATTCAGCCTCATTTTCTGCCTTTAAAAAAAACATTGCTGATATGGCTGAACCGCTTAAACAAATGTTGTTTGTACTGACAATTGAGATGTACAAACTATGGTATAAGGGAACGATGAGCGGATAAGAGACAATCCTGTAACGGCTTTCTTCCGTCGAAGGAGAGGAGGACCAAAATGCAGCGTGGTTAGAGTTCATGTTTTTTAATAAGAAAAACTAAACAAGAACACAAATACAAAATAACAAATGTAGCAAAACCGAAACAGTCCTATCTGGTGCAGAGAACACAAAGACAGGAAACAACCACCCACAAAACCCAAAACAAAACAAGCTACCTAAATATGGTTCCCAATCAGAGACAATGACTAATACCTGCCTCTGATTGAGAACCATGTCAGTCCAAACATAGAGCTAGACAAACTAGACATACAACATAGAATGCCCACCCAGCTCACGCCCTGACCAACACTAAAACAAGGAAAACACACAAGAACTATGGTCAGAACGTGACAAATCCATAATTTCCATTAAGACATTAATGAGCGAGCTAGGACACACATAGTAAATATAACTATGTGTTCATAACTTTTGTAATGTACATAATTCAGAACATGTGACGTTCTTACAGTTTTCTCCCTGTACACCAAGTCAGAACCGTAGGATAAATAAAAGGGGCATATATGCAGACAATTCCCTGAAGGACACTTCACCACTGCTGGGAATACAGATATGCATCTGTTGGTCACAGATACCTTACAATAAAAAGTAGGGGTGTGGATCAGAAAACCTGATAGTATCTGGTGTGACCATACTTTTCATGAAATCCAAATAAAAATCAATTTAAATTACAGGTTGTAATGCAACAAAATAGGAAAAATGCCAAGGGGGGTGAATACTTTCACAAGGCACTGTACATGCTAATTGCGGCACACCAGTAAAGATGACTCTTTAATTGGTTAAATAACAACTATAACAGGATTCTGTTTCAAGAACACTTCAAGAGAGCAACTCCTGACTGAACCGTCACACACTTGCACGCACGCACATCCGGGCATGAGAAGGCAGGCACACGCACATCCGGGCATGAGAAGGCAGGCACACGCACACACGCATACATGCACGCACATCCGGGCATGAGAAGGCAGGCACACGCACATCCGGGCATGAGAAGGCAGGCACACGCACATCCGGGCATGAGAAGGCAGGCACACGCACATCCGGGCATGAGAAGGCAGGCACACGCACATCCGGGCATGAGAAGGCAGGCACACGCACATCCGGGCATGAGAAGGCAGGCACACGCACATCCGGGCATGAGAAGGCAGGCACACGCACACACGCATACATGCACGCACATCCGGGCATGAGAAGGCAGGCACACGCACACACGCATACATGCACGCACATCCGGGCATGAGAAGGCAGGCACACGCACACACGCATACATGCACGCACATCCGGGCATGAGAAGGCAGGCACACGCACACACGCATACATGCACGCACACACCAGACTATTTACCTTGCATTAAACTGGGTGCTGCTTTTGTTCTGCCTGATAAATGATACAAATGTAGCTGTTTTTTCCAACATGATGAAATATTCATAGATATTAAATATTTCATATTAATAACAGCGAGTGGCTACCCATGGTATGTATAGTGGGTAGAAGAAACAGTGTTTCTTTAGAGAGTGGAGATGCACCGATTTATTCACTAGGGAGGTTCACACTCAGTATCTGTACTGTAGTACAAAACAAATACTGGTCATATCATTGCAAAAAGTGGTTGCTAAACTTGTTAACTTTGTGACCCATGGAAAATAAGTTTGCTGACACCACCAAATTATTTAGTTGAAAACAAATGTGTGGGTGTCGTAGAGATGTACTGATTCACCGATATGCATCGGTCCCCCTTTCAGATGTTTAAGATATGAATGTATCAGTCCGCAGGAGCCCAAACAGATCCAAATGTAGCATGAATCGATCTTGAAATTGATTAAAACGTCACTAACTGCAGGTTCACTAACGTTTGATATAACTTTATTTCCCCCGCCCGAAAATACCTCTAATCTGTTGTGACTGAATTGATGCGTCCTCTCTGTCAGTGGCCTATTGAACTAAGCATGTAAATACGTATGACAGTCAGTCAGGTAACATGTGCAAACAGAGCGCAGCTGCTCGTGCCAACATGAGCCAATCCCTAATCTAATACACACATACATATCTGCACGGCACCTTCAGCATTCAAAAGCTTGTAAAAAGCCTTTCGCAATGTCAAATTATAGGCTTTATTAGTTGGGTGATAACCAATGTAATTTGCTGGGTCATTGTTACCGAATGCGCTGTAGAAAATGTTGGTTTACCTGCAGAGTTGTGAAGGCTACCTGAGTGGACACAACTCACATCTTGCTGATTGGACATTGAACTGCTGATTGGGGTTTTCATTTGCCAGGTTCTCCATATGACACATTTTTGGAAGTTTTGCTTTAAACAGTCAATGCATTTGGTCATTTTTACATGAGCAGGGGTAATGTAGTAATTTCATAACAAGGACAGCAAAAATGTTGCGAGTTACACGGCATGGTCAGAGGTTGGAAGCAGGAGTAGAGCCTCCACAGAGTTCCAAACGGTCTAAATAATTAGCTTTTAAAACGTGGGTGAAATCCAAAACTGTGCTATATTATTTGGTCATAGCTTATTTCTAAAGGTAATATTGACATATTACTAGCTAAAAAAACTAACAATTATCTGCTAAAATGAGAAGATAATCAGTGAGCATCAGTGGTAGATACTCAGTCTGCCCTATGGCTCAGGTGCCTGCCTACACACACACACACACACACACACACACACACACACACACACACACACACACACACACACACACACACACACACACACACACACACACACACACACACACACACACACACACACACACACACACACAGTCTTGTGCAGCTAACCTTGTGGGGACACAAAATTCAGTTAAATTCAAAATCCTATCTTCCATAACCCCTAACCCTATACCTAAACCGTACTCTTACCCTAACCCTAACCTTAACTCAAAAACCTAACCTTGACCATAACCATAGACCTAAACCTAACCCTAGCTCCTAACCCTGACACTAATTCTAACATTAATTCTAACCTTAAAACATAACACTAATTCTAACCTTAACCCTAAACACCCTAGAAATAGCATTTGACCTAATGCGGACCAACCAAATGTCCCAAGTTGGTCAACATTTTTTTGTTTATTATTCTTCTGGGGACTTCTGGTCCCCGCAAGAATAGTTAAACACGACCACACACACACACGCACACACTTTTAAACAGTACTTGCAGTTGAAAGCATCTGGGTTCTATCCCCTATTGGTTCACAATTCTAAACTTTGGGGAAAGGGGAACAAAATCCAATAATAAATGTCAATCACCCTGCCAAACATTTTTGTAGCCGCTGCAGTGGTGGCGCTCTTCACTACCGGGGTGCTGAAATAGATTCAACAATACTCCGGCCCGATGAACTTGGTCCTGTCCATGTATACCTATTAGGTCAGTATTTCTGGGCGTTCAAATGTTATTTCCTAGTTCCCTGTTGTTTTGAACGCTTCACATATGTGTCCTTTCACTACAGTAGAGCCGGAGTGTTGTTGTTTCGGGATAACGTTAGCTAGATAAGTAGCTAGCATTTGGAAAAAAGTATTTGGAGAAAACTTGAGTTAACCATAGGCCTAAGCAATTATCAATTGAAGAGTCGCCTGAGGTTTGAGAGGAATGGCAGATGCAGTAGCGGAATACAGTGCTGAGGCAGAGGACTGACAATGAGGACGACTGGCTAGCTACTACTCTCAACTGTGTATAGTGAGCTTTCTGGCGCCCAGAGCTGCCGAGGCATCATCCAAGAGGGTTCCATACATTGCGAAGGAGAAGTCCAGTGGCTACAAGACTCAGGCTGGTTCCCAGATTAGCCCTCAACAAGATCATCACCAGACTCCATCTTCATCAACCATCTCCCTGACCACCTTTCTCTGATCAAGCCATGAAGTGTCCCTCTCAATCTTTGCAGGATGCACTCAAAGACCTGGCCTCTTTTCGTTTAGTTTGCTTTTGATGCACTTTGAGATTGTTATGAAAAGAGCTATAGAAATCAAAACAATCATTGCACCAAAGATAGTTTATTTTGTTGAGTAGAGCAAAATGCTCTGACACGCACACTGAAAAAATGTATATAGCAAAAGCAGTGTGCAGGTTTATTTTTTCTTTCATGTTATCTGATTGTTACCATGCACCTGCAAAAGGATGATGCTCAGATGTGTGAGTGTATTTTTAATGTTGAAATTTTGAAAGTAAAACACACCAACAGTCGATGCACCCGATATACATTTTTATTTAATTTTTTCAAAAAAGAAACACTTTTCAATGAAGACTTCACTAAAATCAGTACAAAATTAACAAATAATTGCTAAAAATAAAATACATACAACATATATAAAACTACTCCTTAATCATGACCCCTAAAATGTCCATCGGGCATACCTCCCTGGCAGTCACCACCTTCTTCCACTCCTTCTCCAGTGTCCACATTTCGACCCTTATGAAGGGGATAGGAGCCCACATCTGCACCTAGGGATGATTAGGAGATGATGACCGGTGGGGTGATGGAGTGGCAGCCACCCAGCGCCTCATGCATCACAGCATACCACTTCCAGGATGCGTTTGTGGCCTAACCCAGTGCTGACTCTGGTGGGGGGAGCTTTCAACTTCTGAACAATATGGAATACTTGCACCTTAATAACATGTCCAGTACCAGTCAAAAGTTTGGACAAACCTATTCATTCAAGGGTTATTCTTTATTTGTAATAGGTTTTACATTGTAGACGAATAATGAAAACATCAAAACTATGAAATAACACATATGAAATTAGGTGGTAACCAAAAAAAGTGTTAAACAAATCAGAATCAAATCTTCAAAGTTGCCACTCTTTGCCTTGATGACAACTTTGCACACTCTTGGCATTCTCTCAACCAGCATCGCATGGAATGGTTTTCCAACAGTCTTGAAGTAGTACCCACATATGAGCACTTGTTGGCTGCTTTTCTTTCACTTTGTGGACCAACTCACCCCAAATTGGGTTGAGGTCGGGTGATTGTGGAGAGCAGGTCATCTGATGCAGAACTCCATCACTCTCTTTCTTGATCAAATAGCCCTTACACAGCCTGGAGGTGTGTTGGGTCATTGTCCTGTTGAAAAACAAATTATAGTCCCACTAAGCGCAAACCAGATGGGATGGTGTATTGCTGCAGAATGCTGTGGTAGCCATGCTGGTTAGGTGTGCCTTGAATTGTCGTTACTCATTGTGTATTTATTATCACTTTTTCATTACTTTCATATTATTTCTCAATTTTCTTACTATTACCATTGTTGGGAAGGGCATTTCACTGTTAGGCTACACCTGTTGTTTACGAAGCATGACGAGAAAAAATGTATTTGATTTTCCGACACTTACTTTGTCCATATAAACCATTGCAATGTTCACTCACTCACACACACACACACACACACACACACACACACACACACACACACACACACACACACACACACACACACACACACACACACACACACACCCACAAATTCAAACTGACTCATTCATACACACACACTCACATAAAATCATCATATACTGTGCAATCGGAAAGTATTCAGACCCCTTGACTGTTGATACATTTTGTTATGTTACAGCCTTATTCTAAAATGGATTATATTGTTTTCAATCTCATCAATCTACACATTATAATGTCAAAGCAAAAACAGGTTTTTAGAAATGTTTGCACATTTATATAAATAAAAACCCTGAAATATCACATGTATATAAGTATTAAGACACTTTACTCAGTACTTTGTTGAAGCGCCTTTGACAGCAATTACAGCCTCAAGTTTTCTTGGGTATGAAGCCACAAGCTTGGCACACATGTATTTGGGGACATTCTCCCATTCTTCTCTGCAGATCCTCTCAAGCTCTGTCAGGTTGGATGGGGGCGTCGCTGCACAGATATCTTCAGGTCTCTCCAGAGACGTTCAATCTCGTTCAAGTCCGGGCTCTGGTGCCAGGTTTCCTCCAGACATGACGCTTGGCATTCAGACCAAATAGTTCAATCTTGGTTTCATCAGACCAGAGAATCTTGTATCTCATGGTCTGAGAGTAATTTAGGTACCTTTTGGCAAACTCATGTCATGTCCCTTTCTAAAATGTCTAAAAACTTGTTTTCGCTTTGTCATTATAGGGTATTGTGAAGAAATGATATTTAATCAATTTTAGAATAAGGCTGTAACTTAAAAAAATGTGGAAAAAGTCAAGGGGTCTGAATACTTTTTGAATGCACTGTATGCTGCTGCTACTCTTTTTATCATGTATCCTGATGCCGAGTCACCTTACCCCAATACACATCTACGCCCATCACTCCAGTATTCCTGCACATTGTAAATATGGTATTGGCACTGACCCTGGAACTTGTGTTTCCTTGTTCTACGTTACTTTTTTATACGACTACTGATGTTGATTCCTGCATTGTTGGGAAAGAACTTGTTAGAAAGGCATTTCACTCTACTTGTGCACGTGGCATCAGTGTTTTCTTCTCCCGGTACCTGATCAATTATTTTTAACAACCTTGTCGTAGCCGTCCTTGTCGTTCCCTGAATCCGTTTCAATCGTGCAAGTTGGCCGACCATGTTTTTTCCTGGTGAACTTCACATTCACAAAATAGTCCTCACTATCCATTTTTCTTGTTGTTTTCTTCGAGGAATCCTTCCTTCCTGGGTTTCGGCACCAATTTTGTGGTGTTTAATCTGTAAATCTTTGAAACAGTACTTGCAGTTGAAAATAATCTGGGTTTTATTCCTTATTCGTTTACCATTCTAAACTTTGGGGATAGGGGAAGTGGAACAAAATCCAATCATAGATGCCATTCATCCTGTCAGCCCTTCCACACAGGTGTGTGGCATCTCCTCTTAATGAGGGCTGTTGGGGGCTGGGCGTGCCCGCTGCAGTGGTGGAACTCTCTACTGGGGGGCTGCAATAAGTTTAACATAGGGCGTTGGTACTCATTTTCCAAACATACAACCAAACATATAAAACAATGTCCCTAGCAAAATCCCAAGAGAAACTGTTGCAGAAATACAACTCAGTGAACCCTAGTTGTAAGAGTGAGAGAGCGAGAGAGAGCATGAGGAAGAGTGAGGGAGAGGAGATAGAGAAGTGAGTGAGAGAGAGAAAGAGAGAGAGAGAGAGAGAGAGAGAGAGAGAGAGAGAGAGAGAGAGAGAGAGAAAGAGAGAGAGAGAGAGAGAGAGAGAGAGAGAGAGAACAGCAGGTTGTAGTGAAGCCTTTATGTTTTCAATCAGTCCTCTCTCCTTTTCTTTCTTTAATCATCCCTCCATCCTCTCCTCCACCCCCCTCCTACACTCCATCTATCACTGTTGAAGGGTGTGTGCGTATGTGTGTGCGTGTGTTTGTGTGTCCTGCTGACCCAATCAACACACACCCTGCTGGGTAACCATAGTAATGGAAGAAGCAGAAAGAACATCAAATCTGCATGTGCATCTGCATTTCCTCTCCTCCTCCCTCCTTTCCTCTCCCTCATCCTCCCATCCTAACCCTGCTCAGTGCTGTAATCAAAGGTAGACTGTGAGCATCCAGTCCTCAAAGGAAAAAGAGGAGAATGAAAGAAAAGTCAGAGTAAAGAGATGCACATGAATATGTCAGCTCAGCAGGTGGCCCACTTTGTACTAATGAAGTCAACATGAGTTCAACAGGAAGGATGGTCTGAATGTAACGTCTTAAATGTGTTGTTTTACAGGGTCAGCCATAGCCATGTTTGGTAGGTTACTTTTTCACTGTCCAAAATTAGAATCAGTCATTTTACTTTTTGATTACCCCCAAACTCTGTAACGTAATCGGATTACTTTTACTTTCTTTTAAATGACTTTCCCCTCTAAGAAGTGCAGGTTAGTAGCTGGCACAGCCACAAAGTCACACAATCTGATTTTAAACCTAACCTTAGCCACACTGCTAATCCTAATGCCTAAGCCTAACCTTAAAGTAAGACCAAAAAGCACATTTTTGTTTTGATACATTTTTACAATATAGTCATCTCTCTCTGTCTCTCTCTCTCTCTCTCTCTCTCAAAGCCAGTGTGTGGGCTGGATTTTAAACAACAGACTAATTAGCTGCATGACAATGTTTTCGTTTAATGATTACATTAAAAGCATTCTTTGCAAAAAAACACGTCTTCCTCTCACTCTTCTTCAATCAAACACTTTTTTCTCACACAGAGTTTTTCACTCCCACCTGTCAGCAAAAGCCAATTGTCTCCACACTTTAATTTGGACTTTTTCTCGCTCATTCTTTATACCCGTCTCTCTCAATCTTTTGACAAAACCGAACTTTCATCATACTTTTGAAGAACCTCTGTCTGTCCAATCTATCGCCATCCCTCCCTCTTTAATTGGTTGTCTATACTATTAATAGGATATGAGCCTTGGCTGTAGACGATGGCTGGAAGTCATCTAATAAGTAATGGACTCATATATATAATGGGCGAAAGAAGAAGCATAGGCTTAATAACCTAAACTATGCCAAAGACAGGACAACTAGCTACTGCCACATTGTACAACATAAATATCACTCAGATTACAGGACTGGGAAGACAGGTACAATTTGTAACCTTGGACATTTGCCACAATGTCGACGCTGGTGGCAGTGAGAGTAATTGCATGCCTGCACTTGAACGCGCTTTATATCATTCACCATACTCTGAGTATGGTACTCTGAGTATGAGTGTGCTAGACTGACAGGGCTGTCTGCCAGAGAGCCTGCTCAGAATTGCATGGACTCACCATTGACGGTCACAGAGGAACATTTTTTAACTCTAGTGGAGCAGAATTGATAGCAGCGACAAAAAAACATTACAGTATAATTTAATATCGACATGCTCTATCTAAGTTCAAACTTGCCAACATCTTGAATATTTTTTGCTGTGGAGTTGGAGTCATGTAAACATTAGCGCTAAAAAAAAAGCTCACCACATCCACTGCAGTAAACTGCTAAAATGACATAGGAAAATGCTTACTTTTAATGATGGAAATTGACAACATCTCACGCACATTAGCTCGTAAGCCAAGACAAGTCTCTAGCATTGGTCAAAACTACTTTCAATTGCGGAAGCCTGGGCTCTGCCATGCCTCTATCAGCTGTTTGTCATTGGTGAAAAAGTACATATTGACAGGACACAAATATTCGCTGAATTAAAGCACAAATATCAACCTGCATTTTAAACTTTAAATAAATAGCTGAAGTCGGAAGTTTACATACACTTAGGTTGGATTCGTTAAAACTCGTTTTTCAACCACTACACAAATTTCTTGTTAACGAACTATAGTTTTGGCAAGTCGGTTAGGACAACTAATTTGCGCATGACACAAGTAATTTTTCCAACAATTGTTAACAGACAGATTATTTCACTTACAATTCACTGTATCACAATTCCAGTTGGTCAGAAGTTTACATACACTAAGTTGACTGTGCCTTTAAACAGCTTGGAAAATTCCAGAAAATTATGTAATGGCTTTAGAAGCTTCTGATAGGCTAATTGACATCATTTGAGTCAATTGGAGTTGTACCTGTGGATGTATTTCAAGGCCTACCTGTGCCTCTTTGCTTGACATCATGGGAAAATCAAAAGAAATAAGCCAAAAATTGTAGACCTCCACAAGTCTGGTTCATCCTTGGGAGCAATTTCAAAAGGCCTGAAGGTACCACGTTCATCGGTACAAACAATAGTAGGCAAGTATAAACACCATGCGACCATGCAGCCGTCATACCACTCAGGAAGGAGACGCGTTCTGTCTCCGAGAGATGAACACACTTTGGTGCTGAAGATGCTGGAGGAAAACAGGTACAAAATAATCTATATCCACAGTAAAACGAGTCCTATATCGACATAACCTGAAAGGCCACTCAGGAAGAAGCCACTGCTCCAAAACCGCCATAAAAAAATCAAACTACGGTGTGCAACTGCACATGGGGACAAAGATCGTACTTTTTGGAGAAATGTCCTCTGTTCTAATGAAACAAAAATGGAACTGTTTGGCCACCGTTATGTTTGGAGGGAAAAAGGGGGATCCTTGCAAGCCGAAGAACCCCATCCCAACCGTGAAGCACAGTGGTGGCAGAATTGTTTTTGGCATTTCAACATTTCAAGATATCAGTCAAGAAGTTAAAGCTTGGTCGCAAATGGGTCTTCCAAATGGACAAGAACTTCCAAAGTTGTAGCAAAATGGCTTAACTTCTTGGTGACAGGGGGCAGTATTTTCACGTCCGGATGAAATGCATGCCCAAATTCAACTGCATGCTACTCATCCCCAGAAAATATGATATGCATATTAGTTAGTAGATTTTGATGGAAGACACTCTGAAGTTTCTAAAACTGTTTGAATCATGTCTGTGAGTATAACAGAACTTATTTAGCAGGCGAAACCCCGAGGACAAACCTTTCAGATTGTTTTTTTTTTAGGATTTCATTGGGAATCCAGATTTCTAAGGGACCTTCTTGCAGTTCCTATCGCTTCCACTGGATGTCACCAGTCTTTAGAAATTGGTTGAGGTTATTCCTTTTGTATAATGAAGAAGTACGGCCTTGAACAAGGGTCACTTGAAGTGTACTGTTAGATAGAGGCGCGTGACCTGAAAGCATGCTTCAGTTTGTTTTCTACCAGTTTTTTAATGTATTTTTCCTTTATTTAACCAGGCAAGTCAGTTAAGAACAAATTCTTATTTTCAATGACGGCCTAGGAACAGTGGGTTAACTGCCTGTTCAGGGGCAGAACAACAGATTTGTACCTTGTCAGCTCGAGGGTTTTGAACTTGCAACCTTCCGGTTACTAGTCCAACGCTCTAACCACAAGGCTACCCTGCCGCCTGTATTGAACACATGTAATGGTCACGAATGATATGTTTACTAATGAATGCCTAGCTACATAGCCAGCTAACTCGCTAGCTAGTTACATGCTTAAGCTTACTAACTAGCTAGCTACATTGCATGGACAGAAATGGAACTATGAAAATGTGATTTGTTAACATATTGACAGATTCATCAGGAATCAAGGTAAGTGCAGACTGTGAAGTAACAATGTTTATTGTAACGCCCTGGGCAGGCAATGACAGGTCAAGGCAGGCAAGGGTCGATAATCCAGAGTAGAAAGAGTAGTGGCCAATGTACAGGAGGACGAGAAAAAGAGAGACTGGGGGAAAACAAGCCGAGACAAAACACTGGTAGGCTTGAACAAACAAGACGAACTGGCACAGAGAGACACAGGGGATAATGGGCGACACGGGGGGATTGGAGACAAGCACAGGTGAAATGGATCAGGGCGTGACAAGATTCTGAATAGCGAATTTATGCTAAGCAATGTAGCTACCTTGACTAGCTAATGAGACAACTAAAAGGTGTACAACATGAAAATATTGTGTAATTTACATTGTGTCATTTATTGACAGCCCCTAACTATCCCCGGTGAAAGGCTATCCAAAGTCAAACCAACTTTGCCAAGGTCGCACACCAGCCTGCAGTAGCTAATTGGTAAAATAATTTGTCTAACTCTTTTCACATCAAACTACACCCCGAAACCAACTCACGTTTGAATTCAGTCATGGCCGCTAGCATTTCTTAATGAACCAAATCTAAAACGAGGCCATATAAGAAAGTGCAGTCGCTGTAACGAAGAAGCTGGGAGTTGAGAAGCAGGTGGCAAGTTTAACAACATAGGAGTAGCGTCTGAACATGGAACGCAAACAATAATGCCTGGGGAATGAACCTAAGGGAGTGCCAGATATAGGAGAGGTAATGGAGTCCAGGTGTGCCTCATAATGACCGGCGGCTCATCTTCGTGCAGGGAAGGTGGAGTAGGAGGTTCCTGGTAGAGAGTCAAACACGATCACCAGGATAGAACACAGGAGTCTCACTGCGGTGGCGGTCTGCCTGCTTCTGACGGTGGACGGCATGCTGGAGTCTCACGTGAGCATCGCTCCACACCTCTGCGCGCCTGAACCTCTCGTCCATCGCAGGATCTTCGGTCTGGCCCGGGGTCCACGGAGCCAGGGCCGGCTGAAAACCCAGAACAGTGGAAGGGAGTCGGCCCGGTGAAGGAGTGACGTAACCAATTCTGGGCGTACTCCGCCCATGGAAGGAATTGGGCCCACTACCCCTGCCGGTCCTGGCAGTGACTCAACTGATTCCTCCTCTTCACCTGCCCGTTTGACTGAGGCCTATACCCTGAAGTGAGGCTGACCGTGACCCCGAGCTTCTCCATAAAGGCTCTCCATACCCATGATGTGAATTGGGGGCCAGGGTCAGAGAAAATGTCCTCTGGAAGGTCATAGTGCCGGACAACCTGCTGGAAGAGTGCCTCAGCGACCTGAGGAGCAGTAGGGAGTCCAGAGAGATGGATGAATGACAGGATTTGGAGAATCTATCCACAACCGACAAAATGGTCGTGAAACAGTCAGAGGGGAGATCAGTGACAAAGTCAATGGATAGATGAGACCAGGGACGCTGAGTTATGGGGTTGGGAAGGAGTTTCCCTGCTGGAGTGCTTGAGCCAAGGATGATCTTGTGAGCTGATACACTCGTGATAAAAAAAATAATGTTCTCCTGATGGATGGACTGGCCCTCCTGCCGTAGGAGGAGTAGGCGCTCACCTCCCTCTGCCCTCCGGTGGATGATCGAAAGATAGCTTTGAACAGAGCCATGAACCCAGCTCCTCCTCACCTCTTTCCCAGATGCCCGTCCAGTCAGCAGAGAAATAACCATGGCAACCTTGGACATCTCTGTGGTGGGGGCTCCCATCTGGTGCACAAAGTAGAGGGAGCACTGTAGTAGGAAGCTAATGCATTTAGTAGGGGTGCCGACAAACGGGCATCGCTGACCTAGGTGGGTTGCTGAATGGCCTAGCTCGCTGGGTCAACTGGTGGCAGAGTATCCTCCGCTAGTTGAAGGCAACACCTCTCGGGTATGTTCCTCTTCCATAGCTGTCCCCAGTTACGCCAGTTGGACGTAGTGTTGACAAAATAGGTATCCCTGTTCGTCGACCGTCTGGGAGATGTTCGGATTTCCTGCTGCTTCCATTTGTCAAGGCAGTATTCTGTAACATAGACGCTGGGAGTCGAGAAGCAGGTGGTAAGTTTAAAACAAAGAACATGCAATGATACAGAGGCGTAGCGTCTGAACATGGAACACAAACAATACTGCCTGGGGAATGAACCTAAGATATAGGGTAAGTAATGACTGAGGTAATGGAGTCAAGGTGTGCCTCATAATGATTGATGCCAGGTGCGCGTAATGATTGATGCCAGGTGCGCGTAATGATGGTTGTCAGGACCAGTGGTTAGTAAACCGGTTAGTAAAAAACAACGAAGTTGTTTAGCTTATCTTCATTAAATGACTGTTTTTGGAATTGGTATCTTGGAGCTACTGAAATAAATAATTGAATCCACTTCTATCAGAGGGGTTGGGTTAAATGCGGAAGAGACATTTCAGTTGAATAAATTCAGTGATACAACTGACTAGGTATCCCCTTTTCCTTTCCTTTCCCTAAAGCAGTCCGGCAAGTCAACCCCTATCATAAAAGAACGAGATGTGCCAAAAACCAACGGTAATGTCACTTGCTCTGAGACCTTGTTACTGTTACACTTATGCCCTGGTTACAATACACACAGCTAATGATTATATGCACGTTACACACACACACACACACACACACACACACACACACACACACACACACACACACACACACACACACACACACACACACACACACACACAATTACAACATCACAATGTGAAAGCTGCTGGGTAAAATTGTTTTAAATGACTAAGAGACAGAGTTAATGATGGTCAAACACACACACACACACAACTGATGATGTGACATACATCCATTGATCAATTGGGGGTTTTTCGCCTCTCTGCTGTAGGGTTGTTCACAGCAATGTTGTTGTTGGACAACTTGTCAATCATCATTCTCTCTGTGTGTGTGTGTGTGTGTGTGTGTGTGTGTGTGTGTGTGTGTGTGTGTGTGTGTGTGTGTGTGTGTGTGTGTGTGTGTGTGTGTGTGTGTGTGTGTGTGTGTGTGTGTGTGTGTGTCCGCAGAGGTAGCCAGTGTACATACATAGATTCTATAATGAAAAAACAAGAGTCAGGTGACCTACTGAGAATGACACACAAACACACGCACAGTTGGCCACACGCACGCACACGCCACACAAAGTGGCATAGGAAGGTCTGAGAGTGTGTGTTTGTGTGTGTGTGTGTGTGTGTGTGTGTGTGTGTGTGTGTGTGTGTGTGTGTGTGTGTGTGTGTGTGTGTGTGTGTGTGTGTGTGTGTGTGTGTTGTTAAGCATACAAGCTGCCTGGAAATATGTGACATTGCAAAGCCTAGCGAGACATTAAAGGGGATTGATTTAAACAAAAGAAAAGAGTGGGGGAAAAGGACAAAATAAACTTTCATTTGATCCTTTAAAATCCATTACAAAGGAGAGGATACAACTCTGGCTATGTCCAAAAACCTACCATCCCTGTGTGTCTTTCTGCTTCTCTCTGGCGTTCTGCCAGACTAGTACACACACACACACACACACACACACACACACACACACACACACACACACACACACACACACACACACACACACACACACACACACACACACACACAAACACACACAGCTTTAGCAATCTGCTTCCGCTAAAGAGTTCTGTCTGCTCGGTATGACATGAAACACAACTAGCCGTTAGTCTGTGTGGGTGTGTGTGTGTACCATTAATCCAACAGCGATATTATCACAATCACACACCCATGTTAAAATATACTGTATATTAAAGATTCAAGAGAATTAAAAATTATGACTATGTCTTGTACATTTAATATCAAATAACTTTCATAAATCGGTTAGACTCAGTATGGTACTGTGTGTGTGTGTACAAACACTATCACGCAAACACCCTGCAAAAAATGGTCACCCAATGCGGTGTGCGATATTCTGAACAAAAATATGAATGCAACATGCAGCAATTTCAAAGATTTTACTGAGTTACAATTCATATAAGGAAATCAGTAAATTGTAATAAATTCATTAGGCCGTAATCTATGGATTTCAAATGACTGGGCAGGGGTGCAGCCATGGTTTTTCCCCACAAAAGGGCTTAATTACAGGCAGAAATGCTCCTCAGCACTCCCTCCTACAGACGATCCCACAAGTGAAGAAGCTGGATGTGGAGGTCCTGGGGTTGGCGTGGTTACACATGGTCTGCGATTGTCAGGCGGGTTGGACGTACTGCCAAATTCTCTAAAATGACGTTAGAGGCAGCTTATGGTAGAGAAATAACATAAAATTCTCTGGCACCAGCTCCGGTAGACATTCATTTAGTCAGCATGCCAATTGCACACTCCCTCAAAACTATTTTACCCACTTTTTCGTGATATCCAATTGCGATCCTGTCTCATCGCTGCAACTCCCAAACGGGCTCGGGAGAGGCGAAGGTCAAGTCATGCGCCCTCCAAAACATGACCCGCCAAATCGCGCTTCTTTACACCTGCCCGCTTAACGCGGAAGCCAGCCGCACCAATGTGTCGGAGGAAACACTGTTCAATTGACAACCGAGTCAGGCTGCAGGTGCCCGGCCCGCCACAATGAGTCGCTAGAGCACGATGAACCAAGTAAAACCCCCCGGTCAAACCCTAAGCCGGACGACGCTGAGCCAATTGTGCGGAGCCTATGGGACTCCCGCTCATGGCCAGTTGTGACACAGCCTGAGTCTGTAGTGAAGCCAAGCACTACGATGCAATGCCTTAGACTGCTGCGACACTAGGTGGGCCAAAACTGAACATTTTAAAGTGGCCTTGTATTGTCCCCAGCACAAGGTGCACCTGTGTAATGATCATGCTGTTTAATCAGCTTCTTGATATGCCACACCTGTCAGATGGATGGACAATCTTGGCAAAGGAGAAATGCTCACTAACAGGAATGTAAACAAATTTGTACACAAACTTTGAGAGAAATAAGCTTTTTGTGAGTATGGAACATTTCTGGCATTTTTTATGTCAGCTCATGAAACATGGGACCAACACTATACATGTTGCATTTATATTTTTATTCAGTGAAGATAGTCTGACAGGAGATGAAATCAAATGACATTTAATTTGTCACATGCTTCATAAACAACAGGTATATATTACGGGTCATTTTCCGACATTGCAGAGGTAAAGATGAACATAATAATAAAATAAATCAAAATGAATATAAATATTGACAAGACCAATAAATACACAGTAAATAACAAATAACAATAACAACTAAAAATAACATGGTTATTATACAGGGTCGATGTGAAGGGGTACGAGGTAATTCAGGTTGCTATGTACATATAAGTAGGTGTTGTTAGATTCTGGTTTCAACTTGGAACATTGTTATACTCAGAAGTATAGTATCTGAGGAGTGATAGAGACTGGTTTTTACATCAGAAGTTAATGGTTATCTGTAGGAGCCAGATGGCTTTGGAATGTGTTGGGTGGACGGGAGGAAGTCACAGGATTGCTATAGGGGATACGGGTGGAGATTTTTGTATTAGGCATCAAGGGGGTTTAGGTCAGGTCAGATACCCTTAAGGGAGAAAGAATGGTTTATTACCCTATCACTTCGTCTTCCTGTTGAACAATAAAAGATGTAAGGATTGGAGAGATGGAGGAGTGCCTAAATTGGAGTATATATACTTGTGGTGGTGGAGACATGTTTTGTCTAATGCAGCTGTATTGATCCTCTGGGAAGAAGTAAGCTTGGTTAAGCTTTCATAGTGTCCGTTGAGTTATTTACTCTGAGAATTAGAACCTAAGGGATGGCGTTGCGAGCAGGGTTCACCACGATATACAGTCAAACTAGAGATTCCGAATCAGTGAAACAGCACCAGAAATAAGGTAGGTACAGTTCCTACAACTGATATCACTAATTCTGACATCTTGGGGAGATGAGAGTCGTAGGCTGAACCAATTTTAGGACATGGACCTCGAAAGCCTGAGTCTGTTCAGTAGGCCCCTTGTGTTACGACCGGTCGTAGCTTCGTGGTATATGCAACACTAGTACCATAAAGTTTAGATTAAGTCCTGAGCAGAAGAGATTGGTGGAGGGTAAATTGGATGAAGTCCAGAGAAGAAAGTCGGTAAAATTGCATAGAAAAAGGGGAAGTCCTGAACAGGGTGGTCCTGTGGAGGGTAAAACCCAAGTGTAGTAGTGTAGTGGCCAGACCCATAAGAAGGGTGGTAGCCCAGTCGTAGTGACCGTGAGAGTGCAGAGTGTGAGTGTGTGTGTGGGTGTGTATTAAGGTTTGAACAAGCTCTATTATAGGGGTTTGAGTCTGCGTGATACAAGTCAGTATTCGATTTGGATGGCTGTAAGCATCTGCCTTTGATTTCAAAGTTTACAAGTTTGAATCCACCAATAGAAAGTTATTTTTTATATTTTGGATTTAAGCCTATCCCAAATAAGAAGGGTGGAAGCCCTTTGGATTTAAGCCTATCCCAAATATTAACCCTTACCTTAACCATTCGGAGTTAATGCCTAAACATCACCTTAAACACTTTGAAATGTGATGCTTGGAACAACTTTGACATTTGACGATTGAGAAACATGGATGAATGTCTAATTCTGACATGAGACTGTTAGAGCAGGTATTACACATGCCACGCACATGTACACGTCCACGTACACACACAGACGTGTGTTTGTGTGCATGTGGCAGACACTTTTCAAGAACAAGATCCCAAACCTGATTAATTATCTAGGCCACAGTAATAATGCTATTCGGCTAATCAGATTCTCTCTACAGTCCCTCCCATTCCAGGGCCTAATTTGTGTGTGTGTGTTCGTGTGTCTCTGCGTAAGTGTAAGGGCTAATTGACTAAGATAGAGAGTGATGGAGTGCTGCATCAGATGACCTGGCCTCCACAATCACCTGACCTCAACCCAATTGAGATGGTTTGGGATGAGTTGGACCGCAGAGTGATTGAAAAGCAGCCAACAAGTTCTCAGCATATGTGGGAACTCCTTCAAGACTGTTGGAAAAGCGTTCCTCGTGAAGCTGGTTGAGAGAATGCCAAGAGTGTGCAAAGCTGGCAAATGGTGGCTACTTTGAAGAATCTAAAATATATATTTGAAATTAATACTTTTAATACTTTTTTGGTTACTACATGATTCCATGTGTTATTTCATAGTTTGATGTCTTCACTATTATTCTACAATGTAAAACATAGTAAAAATAAAGAAAAGCCTTGGAATGAGTAGGTGTCCAAACTTTTGACTGGTACTCCATATATATGTATTTTTTTTTTCTGGGAAGGCTTTCCACCAGATGTTGGAAAATTGCTGCGGAGTCTTGCTTCCATTCAGCCACAAGAGTATTAGTGAAGTCGGGCATTGATGTTGGGCGATTAGGCCCGCAGTCGGCGTCCATGAAGCTCCTGACGAACAGTTATTGTGCTGCCATTGCTTCCAGAGGCAGTTTGGAACTCTGTAGTAAGTGTTGAAACCGAGGACAGGCAATGTTTATGCACTACGCGCTTCAGCACTAGGCGGTCCCGTTCTGGGTGCTTGTGTGGCCTACCACTTTGCGTGTAAGCCATTGTTTCTCCTAGATGTTTTCACTTCACAATAACAGCACTTACAGTTGACCGGGGCAGCTCCAGCAGGGCTGAAATTTAAATAATCTACTTGTTGGAAAGGTGGCATCCTATGACGGTGCCATGTTGAAAGTCACTGAGCTCTTCAGTTAGGCCATTGTACTGTCAATGTGTGTTTATGGAGATTACGTGGCTGTGTGCTCGATTTTATACACCTGTCAGCAACGGGTGTGGCTGAAAAAGCCGAATCCACTAATTTGAAGGTGTGTCCACATACTTTTGTACATATAGTGTATGTCGCTCCTAGGGTTTTCTCAGGAGAGTGGGGAGCCGACAAGTCGTGGGATGAGAGAGTAATGGTAGTTACTACCTACCAATACCAACTGTAGCACAACATAAGGAGGCAATAGTTAGGCTCTTGAGGAAGAAGTTGTGATAACACTGCAAGAAAGCCCGAAAATATCTCACGGCCTCAATATTAGATCTTACAGTAAGAAAGAAGCAGCAAAGGGAGACATATTCAAAACCATGGCAATACTCACCGCAGTCTGGAACCAATAGTGCAGTGTGCCACTAATGTTGTGTGAGAGGCTGTAGAAGTAGCATGGACCTGGACTATGGGCAAATTGAGTTGGATTATGGAGTATGTGGTATGGGCCGCGTTAGCCGTGGCAGGTGTCACTCTGTCAGGCTTGCTGGGCTATCATGTAGTGAAGGCTGAAACGCATAAAAAGTGCACATCTACCACAAGATGAAGTGAAGCTGATTCAGGCTACAGCTTGTGTTAACATGGTGGCCCTGAATGTGTAGCACAGTGAGGAGATTTTGGCTTTGGAAAATCTCCTGTGAATGTACCGCCCCTGGTAGGAAGACTGAGGGAAAGCATGACATTAGAGGGGAACAGGAGTGTGGGAATGGTCAGATTTCTCAAGCTCAGCAGTAAAGCAGACCACCGGTTTAGTGGGGATCAGGAGTGTGGGAATGGTCAGATTTCTCAAGCACAGTATTAAAGCAGACCTCCGGTTTAGTGGGGATCAGGAGTGTGGGAATGGTCAGATTTCTCAAGCTCAGCATTAAAGCAGACCTCCGGTTTAGTGGGGATCAGGAGTGTGGGAATGGTCAGATTTCTCTAGCTCAGCATTAAAGCAGACCTCCGGTTTAGTGGGGATCAGGAGTGTGTGAATGGTCAGATTTCTCTAGCTCAGCATTAAAGCAGACCTCCTGTTTAGAGTGGGGATCAGGAGTGTGGGAATGATTTCTCAAGCTCAACATTAAAGCAGACCTCCGGTTTAGTGGGGATCAGGAGTGTGGGAATGATTTCTCAAGCTCAACATTAAAGCAGACCTCCGGTTTAGTGGGGATCAGGAGTGTGGGAATGGTCAGATTTCTCAAGCTCAACATTAAAGCAGACCTCCGGTTTAGTGGGGATAAGGAGTGTGGGAATGATTTCTCAAGCTCAACATTAAAGCAGACCTTCGGTTTAGTGGGGACCAGGAGTGTGGGAATGGTCAGATTTCTCAAGCTCAGCATTAAAGCAGACCACCGGTTTAGTGGGGACCAGGAGTGTGGGAATAGTCAGATTTCTCAAGCTCAGCATTAAAGCAGACCACCGGTTTAGTGGGGATCAGGAGTGTGGGAATGGTCAGATTTCTCAAGCTCAGCATTAAAGCAGACCTTCGGTTTAGTGGGGATCAGGAGTGTGGGAATGGTCAGATTTCTCAAGCTCAACATTAAAGCAGACCTCCGGTTTAGTGGGAATAAGGAGTGTGGGAATGATTTTTCAAGCTCAACATTAAAGCAGACCTCCGGTTTAGTGGGGATAAGGAGTGTGGGAATGATTTCTCAAGCTCAACATTAAAGCAGACCTCCGATTTAGTGGGGATCAGGAGTGTGGGAATGATTTCTCAAGCTCAACATTAAAGCAGACCTCCGGTTTAGTGGGGATCAGGAGTGTGGGAATGATTTCTCAAGCTCAACATTAAAGCAGACCTCCGGTTTAGTGGGGATCAGGAGTGTGGGAATGATTTCTCAAGCTCAGCATTAAAGCAGACCTCCGGTTTAGTGGGGACCAGTAGTGTGGGAATAGTCCGATTTCTCAAGCTCAGCATTAAAGCAGACCTTCGGTTTAGTGGGGATCAGGAGTGTGGGAATGGTCAGATTTCTCAAGCTCAACATTAAAACAGACCTCCGGTTTAGTGGGAATAAGGAGTGTGGGAATGATTTCTCAAGCTCAACATTAAAGCAGACCTCCGGTTTAGTGGGGATCAGGAGTGTGGGAATGATTTCTCAAGCTCAACATTAAAGCAGACCTCCGGTTTAGTGGGGATCAGGAGTGTGGGAATGGTCAGATTTCTCAAGCTCAACATTAAAGCAGACCTCCGGTTTAGTGGGGATAAGGAGTGTGGGAATGATTTCTCAAGCTAAACATTAAAGCAGACCTCCGGTTTAGTGGGGATCAGGAGTGTGGGAATGATTTCTCAAGCTCAACATTAAAGCAGACCTCCGGTTTAGTGGGGACCAGGAGTGTGGGAATGGTCAGATTTCTCAAGCTCAACATTAAAGCAGACCTCCAGTTTTGTGGGGATCAGGTGTGTGGGAATGGTTAGATTTCTCAAGCTCAGCATTAAAGCAGACCTCTGGTTTAGTAGGGACCAGGAGTGTGGGAATGGTCAGATTTCTCAAGCTCAGCATTAAAGCAGACCTCCGGTTTAGTGGGGATCAGGAGTGTGGGAATGGTCAGATTTCTCAAGCTCAGCATTAAAGCAGACCTCCGGTTTAGTGGGGATCAGGAGTGTGGGAATGGTCAGATTTCTCAAGCTCAGCATTAAAGCAGACCTCCGGTTTCGTGGGTATCAGGAGTGTGGGAATGGTCAGATTTCTCAAGCTCAGCATTAAAGCAGACCACCGGTTTAGTGGGGATCAGGAGTGTGGGAATGGTCAGATTTCTCAAGCACAGCATTAAAGCAGACCTCCGGTTTAGTGGGGATCAGGAGTGTGGGAATGGTCAGATTTCTCAAGCTCAACATTAAAGCAGACCTCCGGTTTAGTGGGGATAAGGAGTGTGGGAATGATTTCTCAAGCTCAGCATTAAAGCAGACCTCCGGTTTAGTGGGGATCAGGAGTGTGGGAATGGTCAGATTTCTCTAGCTCAGCATTAAAGCAGACCTCCGGTTTAGTGGGGATCAAGAGTGTGTGAATGGTCAGATTTCTCTAGCTCAGCATGAAAGCAGACCTCCAGTTTAGTGGGGATCAGGAGTGTGGGAATGATTTCTCAAGCTAAACATTAAAGCAGACCTCCGGTTTAGTGGGGATCAGGAGTGTGGGAATGATTTCTCAAGCTCAACATTAAAGCAGACCTCCGGTTTAGTGGGGATCAGGAGTGTGGGAATGGTCAGATTTCTCAAGCACAGCATTAAAGCAGACCTCCGGTTTAGTGGGGATCAGGAGTGTGGGAATGGTCAGATTTCTCTAGCTCAGCATTAAAGCAGACCTCCGGTTTAGTGGGGATCAGGAGTGTGGGAATGATTTCTCAAGCTCAACATTAAAGCAGACCTCCGGTTTAGTGGGGATCAGGAGTGTGGGAATGGTCAGATTTCTCAAGCTCAACATTAAAGCAGACCTCCGGTTTAGTGGGGATAAGGAGTGTGGGAATGATTTCTCAAGCTCAACATTAAAGCAGACCTCCGGTTTAGTGGGGACCAGGAGTGTGGGAATGGTCAGATTTCTCAAGCTCAACATTAAAGCAGAGCTCCAGTTTTGTGGGGATCAGGAGTGTGGGAATGGTCAGATTTCTCTAGCTCAGCATTAAAGCAGACCTCCGGTTTAGTGGGGATCAGGAGTGTGGGAATGGTCAGATTTCTCAAGCACAGCATTAAAGCAGACCTCCGGTTTAGTGGGGATCAGGAGTGTGGGAATGGTCAGATTTCTCAAGCTCAACATTAAAGCAGACCTCCGGTTTAGTGGGGATCAGGAGTGTGGGAATGGTCAGATTTCTCTAGCTCAGCATTAAAGCAGACCTCCGGTTTAGTGGGGATCAAGAGTGTGTGAATAGTCAGATTTCTCTAGCTCAGCATGAAAGCAGACCTCCAGTTTAGTGGGGATCAGGAGTGTGGGAATGATTTCTCAAGCTAAACATTAAAGCAGACTTCCGGTTTAGTGGGGATCAGGAGTGTGGGAATGATTTCTCAAGCTCAACATTAAAGCAGACCTCCGGTTTAGTGGGGATCAGGAGTGTGGGAATGGTCAGATTTCTCAAGTTCAACATTAAAGCAGACCTCCGGTTTAGTGGGGATAAGGAGTGTGGGAATGATTTCTCAAGCTAAACATTAAAGCAGACCTCCGGTTTAGTGGGGATCAGGAGTGTGGGAATGATTTCTCAAGCTCAACATTAAAGCAGACCTCCGGTTTAGTGGGGATCAGGAGTGTGGGAATGGTCAGATTTCTCAAGCACAGCATTAAAGCAGACCTCCGGTTTAGTGGGGATCAGGAGTGTAGGAATGGTCAGATTTCTCTAGCTCAGCATTAAAGCAGACCTCCGGTTTAGTGGGGATCAGGAGTGTGGGAATGATTTCTCAAGCTCAACATTAAAGCAGACCTCCGGTTTAGTGGGGATCAGGAGTGTGGGAATGGTCAGATTTCTCAAGCTCAACATTAAAGCAGACCTCCGGTTTAGTGGGGATAAGGAGTGTGGGAATGATTTCTCAAGCTCAACATTAAAGCAGACCTCCGGTTTAGTGGGGACCAGGAGTGTGGGAATGGTCAGATTTCTCAAGCTCAACATTAAAGCAGAGCTCCAGTTTTGTGGGGATCAGGAGTGTGGGAATGGTCAGATTTCTCTAGCTCAGCATTAAAGCAGACCTCCGGTTTAGTGGGGATCAGGAGTGTGGGAATGGTCAGATTTCTCAAGCACAGCATTAAAGCAGACCTCCGGTTTAGTGGGGATCAGGAGTGTGGGAATGGTCAGATTTCTCAAGCTCAACATTAAAGCAGACCTCCGGTTTAGTGGGGATCAGGAGTGTGGGAATGATTTCTCAAGCTCAACATTAAAGCAGACCTCCGGTTTAGTGGGGACCAGGAGTGTGGGAATGGTCAGATTTCTCAAGCTCAACATTAAAGCAGACCTCCAGTTTTGTGGGGATCAGGTGTGTGGGAATGGTTAGATTTCTCAAGCTCAGCATTAAAGCAGACCTCTGGTTTAGTAGGGACCAGGAGTGTGGGAATGGTCAGATTTCTCAAGCTCAGCATTAAAGCAGACCTCCGGTTTAGTGGGGATCAGGAGTGTGGGAATGGTCAGATTTCTCAAGCTCAGCATTAAAGCAGACCTCCGGTTTAGTGGGGATCAGGAGTGTGGGAATGGTCAGATTTCTCAAGCTCAGCATTAAAGCAGACCTCCGGTTTCGTGGGTATCAGGAGTGTGGGAATGGTCAGATTTCTCAAGCTCAGCATTAAAGCAGACCACCGGTTTAGTGGGGATCAGGAGTGTGGGAATGGTCAGATTTCTCAAGCACAGCATTAAAGCAGACCTCCGGTTTAGTGGGGATCAGGAGTGTGGGAATGGTCAGATTTCTCAAGCTCAACATTAAAGCAGACCTCCGGTTTAGTGGGGATAAGGAGTGTGGGAATGATTTCTCAAGCTCAGCATTAAAGCAGACCTCCGGTTTAGTGGGGATCAGGAGTGTGGGAATGGTCAGATTTCTCTAGCTCAGCATTAAAGCAGACCTCCGGTTTAGTGGGGATCAAGAGTGTGTGAATGGTCAGATTTCTCTAGCTCAGCATGAAAGCAGACCTCCAGTTTAGTGGGGATCAGGAGTGTGGGAATGATTTCTCAAGCTAAACATTAAAGCAGACCTCCGGTTTAGTGGGGATCAGGAGTGTGGGAATGATTTCTCAAGCTCAACATTAAAGCAGACCTCCGGTTTAGTGGGGATCAGGAGTGTGGGAATGGTCAGATTTCTCAAGCACAGCATTAAAGCAGACCTCCGGTTTAGTGGGGATCAGGAGTGTGGGAATGGTCAGATTTCTCTAGCTCAGCATTAAAGCAGACCTCCGGTTTAGTGGGGATCAGGAGTGTGGGAATGATTTCTCAAGCTCAACATTAAAGCAGACCTCCGGTTTAGTGGGGATCAGGAGTGTGGGAATGGTCAGATTTCTCAAGCTCAACATTAAAGCAGACCTCCGGTTTAGTGGGGATAAGGAGTGTGGGAATGATTTCTCAAGCTCAACATTAAAGCAGACCTCCGGTTTAGTGGGGACCAGGAGTGTGGGAATGGTCAGATTTCTCAAGCTCAACATTAAAGCAGAGCTCCAGTTTTGTGGGGATCAGGAGTGTGGGAATGGTCAGATTTCTCTAGCTCAGCATTAAAGCAGACCTCCGGTTTAGTGGGGATCAGGAGTGTGGGAATGGTCAGATTTCTCAAGCACAGCATTAAAGCAGACCTCCGGTTTAGTGGGGATCAGGAGTGTGGGAATGGTCAGATTTCTCAAGCTCAACATTAAAGCAGACCTCCGGTTTAGTGGGGATCAGGAGTGTGGGAATGGTCAGATTTCTCTAGCTCAGCATTAAAGCAGACCTCCGGTTTAGTGGGGATCAAGAGTGTGTGAATAGTCAGATTTCTCTAGCTCAGCATGAAAGCAGACCTCCAGTTTAGTGGGGATCAGGAGTGTGGGAATGATTTCTCAAGCTAAACATTAAAGCAGACTTCCGGTTTAGTGGGGATCAGGAGTGTGGGAATGATTTCTCAAGCTCAACATTAAAGCAGACCTCCGGTTTAGTGGGGATCAGGAGTGTGGGAATGGTCAGATTTCTCAAGCTCAACATTAAAGCAGACCTCCGGTTTAGTGGGGATAAGGAGTGTGGGAATGATTTCTCAAGCTAAACATTAAAGCAGACCTCCGGTTTAGTGGGGATCAGGAGTGTGGGAATGATTTCTCAAGCTCAACATTAAAGCAGACCTCCGGTTTAGTGGGGATCAGGAGTGTGGGAATGGTCAGATTTCTCAAGCACAGCATTAAAGCAGACCTCCGGTTTAGTGGGGATCAGGAGTGTAGGAATGGTCAGATTTCTCTAGCTCAGCATTAAAGCAGACCTCCGGTTTAGTGGGGATCAGGAGTGTGGGAATGATTTCTCAAGCTCAACATTAAAGCAGACCTCCGGTTTAGTGGGGATCAGGAGTGTGGGAATGGTCAGATTTCTCAAGCTCAACATTAAAGCAGACCTCCGGTTTAGTGGGGATAAGGAGTGTGGGAATGATTTCTCAAGCTCAACATTAAAGCAGACCTCCGGTTTAGTGGGGACCAGGAGTGTGGGAATGGTCAGATTTCTCAAGCTCAACATTAAAGCAGAGCTCCAGTTTTGTGGGGATCAGGAGTGTGGGAATGGTCAGATTTCTCTAGCTCAGCATTAAAGCAGACCTCCGGTTTAGTGGGGATCAGGAGTGTGGGAATGGTCAGATTTCTCAAGCACAGCATTAAAGCAGACCTCCGGTTTAGTGGGGATCAGGAGTGTGGGAATGGTCAGATTTCTCAAGCTCAACATTAAAGCAGACCTCCGGTTTAGTGGGGATCAGGAGTGTGGGAATGGTCAGATTTCTCTAGCTCAGCATTAAAGCAGACCTCCGGTTTAGTGGGGATCAAGAGTGTGTGAATAGTCAGATTTCTCTAGCTCAGCATGAAAGCAGACCTCCAGTTTAGTGGGGATCAGGAGTGTGGGAATGATTTCTCAAGCTAAACATTAAAGCAGACTTCCGGTTTAGTGGGGATCAGGAGTGTGGGAATGATTTCTCAAGCTCAACATTAAAGCAGACCTCCGGTTTAGTGGGGATAAGGAGTGTGGGAATGATTTCTCAAGCTAAACATTAAAGCAGACCTCCGGTTTAGTGGGGATCAGGAGTGTGGGAATGATTTCTCAAGCTCAACATTAAAGCAGACCTCCGGTTTAGTGGGGATCAGGAGTGTGGGAATGGTCAGATTTCTCAAGCTCAACATTAAAGCAGACCTCCGGTTTAGTGGGGATAAGGAGTGTGGGAATGATTTCTCAAGCTCAACATTAAAGCAGACCTCCAGTTTAGTGGGGACCAGGAGTGTGGGAATGGTTAGATTTCTCAAGCTCAACATTAAAGCAGACCTCCAGTTTTGTGGGGATCAGGAGTGTGGGAATGATTTCTCAAGCTCAGCATGAAAGCAGACCTCCGGTTTAGTGGGGATCAGGAGTGTGGGAATGGTCAGATTTCTCAAGCTCAACATTAAAGCAGACCTCCGGTTTAGTGGGGATCAAGAGTGTGTGAATGGTCAGATTTCTCTAGCTCAGCATGAAAGCAGACCTCCAGTTTAGTGGGGATCAGGAGTGTGGGAATGATTTCTCAAGCTAAACATTAAAGCAGACCTCCGGTTTAGTGGGGATCAGGAGTGTGGGAATGGTCAGATTTCTCAAGCACAGCATTAAAGCAGACCTCCAGTTTAGTGGGGATCAGGAGTGTGGGAATGGTCAGATTTCTCTAGCTCAGCATTAAAGCAGACCTCCGGTTTAGTGGGGATCAGGAGTGTGGGAATGGTCAGATTTCTCTAGCTCAGCATTAAAGCAGACCTCCGGTTTAGTGGGGATCAGGAGTGTGGGAATGGTCAGATTTCTCAAGCTAAGCATTAAAGCAGACCTCCGGTTTAGTGGGGACCAGGAGTGTGGGAATGGTCAGATTTCTCAAGCTCAGCATTAAAGTAGACCTTCGGTTTAGTGGGGATCAGGAGTGTGGGAATGGTCAGATTTCTCAAGCTCAACATTAAAGCAGACCTCCGGTTTAGTGGGGATAAGGAGTGTGGGAATGATTTCTCAAGCTCAACATTAAAGCAGACCTCCGGTTTAGTGGGGATAAGGAGTGTGGGAATGATTTCTCAAGCTCAACATTAAAGCAGACCTCCGGTTTAGTGGGGATAAGGAGTGTGGGAATGATTTCTCAAGCTCAGCATTAAAGCAGACCTCCGGTTTAGTGGGGATCAGGAGTGTGGGAATGGTCAGATTTCTCTAGCTCAGCATTAAAGCAGACCTCCGGTTTAGTGGGGATCAAGAGTGTGTGAATGGTCAGATTTCTCTAGCTCAGCATGAAAGCAGACCTCCAGTTTAGTGGGGATCAGGAGTGTGGGAATGATTTCTCAAGCTAAACATTAAAGCAGACCTCCGGTTTAGTGGGGATCAGGAGTGTGGGAATGATTTCTCAAGCTCAACATTAAAGCAGACCTCCGGTTTAGTGGGGATCAGGAGTGTGGGAATGGTCAGATTTCTCAAGCACAGCATTAAAGCAGACCTCCGGTTTAGTGGGGATCAGGAGTGTGGGAATGGTCAGATTTCTCTAGCTCAGCATTAAAGCAGACCTCCGGTTTAGTGGGGATCAGGAGTGTGGGAATGGTCAGATTTCTCAAGCTGAGCATTAAAGCAGACCTCCGGTTTAGTGGGGATAAGGAGTGTGGGAATGATTTCTCAAGCTCAACATTAATGCAGACCTCCGGTTTAGTGGGGATAAGGAGTGTGGGAATGATTTCTCAAGCTCAACATTAAAGCAGACCTCCGGTTTAGTGGGGATAAGGAGTGTGGGAATGGTTTCTCAAGCTCAACATTAAAGCAGACCTCCGGTTTAGTGGGGATCAGGAGTGTGGGAATGATTTCTCTTGCTCAGCATTAAAGCATACCTCCGGTTTAGTGGGGATCAGGAGTGTGGGAATGGTTAGATTCTCAAGCTCAGCATTAAAGCAGACCTCCGGTTTAGTGGGGATAAGGAGTGTGGGAATGGTCAGATTTCTCTTGCTCAGCATTAAAGCAGACCTCCGGTTTAGTGGGGATCATGAGTGTGAATGGTCAGATTTCTCAAGCACAGCATTAAAGCAGACCTCCGGTTTAGTGGGGATCAGGAGTGTGTGAATGGTCAGATTTCTCTAGCTCAGCATTAAAGCAGACCTCCAGTTTAGTGGGGATCAGGAGTGTGGGAATGATTTCTCAAGCTCAGCATTAAAGCAGACCTCCGGTTTAGTGGGGATCAGGAGTGTGGGAATGATTTCTCAAGCTCAGCATTAAATCAGACCTCCGGTTTAGTGGGGATCAGGAGCGTGGGAATGGTCAGATTTCTCAAGCTCAACATTAAAGCAGACCTCCGGTTTAGTGGGGATAAGGAGTGTGGGAATGATTTCTCAAGCTAAACATTAAAGCAGACTTCCGGTTTAGTGGGGATCAGGAGTGTGGGAATGATTTCTCAAGCTCAACATTAAAGCAGACCTCCGGTTTAGTGGGGATCAGGAGTGTGGGAATGGTCAGATTTCTCAAGCTCAACATTAAAGCAGACCTCCGGTTTAGTGGGGATAAGGAGTGTGGGAATGATTTCTCAAGCTAAACATTAAAGCAGACCTCCGGTTTAGTGGGGATCAGGAGTGTGGGAATGATTTCTCAAGCTCAACATTAAAGCAGACCTCCGGTTTAGTGGGGATCAGGAGTGTGGGAATGGTCAGATTTCTCAAGCTCAACATTAAAGCAGACCTCCGGTTTAGTGGGGATAAGGAGTGTGGGAATGATTTCTCAAGCTCAACATTAAAGCAGACCTCCGGTTTAGTGGGGACCAGGAGTGTGGGAATGGTTAGATTTCTCAAGCTCAACATTAAAGCAGACCTCCAGTTTTGTGGGGATCAGGAGTGTGGGAATGATTTCTCAAGCTCAGCATGAAAGCAGACCTCCGGTTTAGTGGGGATCAGGAGTGTGGGAATGGTCAGATTTCTCAAGCTCAACATTAAAGCAGACCTCCGGTTTAGTGGGGATCAAGAGTGTGTGAATGGTCAGATTTCTCTAGCTCAGCATGAAAGCAGACCTCCAGTTTAGTGGGGATCAGGAGTGTGGGAATGATTTCTCAAGCTAAACATTAAAGCAGACCTCCGGTTTAGTGGGGATCAGGAGTGTGGGAATGGTCAGATTTCTCAAGCACAGCATTAAAGCAGACCTCCAGTTTAGTGGGGATCAGGAGTGTGGGAATGGTCAGATTTCTCTAGCTCAGCATTAAAGCAGACCTCCGGTTTAGTGGGGATCAGGAGTGTGGGAATGGTCAGATTTCTCTAGCTCAGCATTAAAGCAGACCTCCGGTTTAGTGGGGATCAGGAGTGTGGGAATGGTCAGATTTCTCAAGCTCAGCATTAAAGCAGACCTCCGGTTTAGTGGGGATCAGGAGTGTGGGAATGGTCAGATTTCTCAAGCTCAACATTAAAGCAGACCTCCGGTTTAGTGGGGATCAGGAGTGTGGGAATGGTCAGATTTCTCTAGCTCAGCATTAAAGCAGACCTCCGGTTTAGTGGGGATCAGGAGTGTGGGAATGGTCAGATTTCTCTAGCTCAGCATTAAAGCAGACCTCCGGTTTAGTGGGGATCAGGAGTGTGGGAATGGTCAGATTTCTCAAGCTAAGCATTAAAGCAGACCTCCGGTTTAGTGGGGACCAGGAGTGTGGGAATGGTCAGATTTCTCAAGCTCAGCATTAAAGTAGACCTTCGGTTTAGTGGGGATCAGGAGTGTGGGAATGGTCAGATTTCTCAAGCTCAACATTAAAGCAGACCTCCGGTTTAGTGGGGATAAGGAGTGTGGGAATGATTTCTCAAGCTCAACATTAAAGCAGACCTCCGGTTTAGTGGGGATAAGGAGTGTGGGAATGATTTCTCAAGCTCAACATTAAAGCAGACCTCCGGTTTAGTGGGGATAAGGAGTGTGGGAATGATTTCTCAAGCTCAGCATTAAAGCAGACCTCCGGTTTAGTGGGGATCAAGAGTGTGGGAATGGTCAGATTTCTCTAGCTCAGCATTAAAGCAGACCTCCGGTTTAGTGGGGATCAAGAGTGTGTGAATGGTCAGATTTCTCTAGCTCAGCATGAAAGCAGACCTCCAGTTTAGTGGGGATCAGGAGTGTGGGAATGATTTCTCAAGCTAAACATTAAAGCAGACCTCCGGTTTAGTGGGGATCAGGAGTGTGGGAATGATTTCTCAAGCTCAACATTAAAGCAGACCTCCGGTTTAGTGGGGATCAGGAGTGTGGGAATGGTCAGATTTCTCAAGCACAGCATTAAAGCAGACCTCCGGTTTAGTGGGGATCAGGAGTGTGGGAATGGTCAGATTTCTCTAGCTCAGCATTAAAGCAGACCTCCGGTTTAGTGGGGATCAGGAGTGTGGGAATGGTCAGATTTCTCAAGCTGAGCATTAAAGCAGACCTCCGGTTTAGTGGGGATAAGGAGTGTGGGAATGATTTCTCAAGCTCAACATTAATGCAGACCTCCGGTTTAGTGGGGCTAAGGAGTGTGGGAATGATTTCTCAAGCTCAACATTAAAGCAGACCTCCGGTTTAGTGGGGATAAGGAGTGTGGGAATGGTTTCTCAAACTCAACATTAAAGCAGACCTCCGGTTTAGTGGGAATCAGGAGTGTGGGAATGATTTCTCTTGCTCAGCATTAAAGCATACCTCTGGTTTAGTGGGGATCAGGAGTGTGGGAATGGTTAGATTCTCAAGCTCAGCATTAAAGCAGACCTCCGGTTTAGTGGGGATAAGGAGTGTGGGAATGGTCAGATTTCTCTTGCTCAGCATTAAAGCAGACCTCCGGTTTAGTGGGGATCATGAGTGTGAATGGTCAGATTTCTCAAGCACAGCATTAAATCAGACCTCCGGTTTAGTGGGGATCAGGAGCGTGGGAATGGTCAGATTTCTCAAGCTCAACATTAAAGCAGACCTCCGGTTTAGTGGGGATAAGGAGTGTGGGAATGATTTCTCAAGCTCAACATTAAAGCAGACCTTCGGTTTAGTGGGGACCAGGAGTGTGGGAATGGTCAGATTTCTCAATCTCAGCATTAAAGCAGACCACCGGTTTAGTGGGGACCAGGAGTGTGGGAATAGTCAGATTTCTCAAGCTCAGCATTAAAGCAGACCTCCAGTTTAGTGGGGATCAGGAGTGTGGGAATGGTCAGATTTCTCTAGCTCAGCATTAAAGCAGACCTCCGGTTTAGTGGGGATCAGGAGTGTGGGAATGGTCAGATTTCTCTAGCTCAGCATTAAAGCAGACCTCCGGTTTAGTGGGGATCAGGAGTGTGGGAATGGTCAGATTTCTCAAGCTGAGCATTAAAGCAGACCTCCGGTTTAGTGGGGATCAGGAGTGTGGGAATGGTCAGATTTCTCAAGCACAGCATTAAAGCAGACCTCCAGTTTAGTGGGGATCAGGAGTGTGGGAATGGTCAGATTTCTCTAGCTCAGCATTAAAGCAGACCTCCGGTTTAGTGGGGATCAGGAGTGTGGGAATGGTCAGATTTCTCTAGCTCAGCATTAAAGCAGACCTCCGGTTTAGTGGGGATCAGGAGTGTGGGAATGGTCAGATTTCTCAAGCTAAGCATTAAAGCAGACCTCCGGTTTAGTGGGGACCAGGAGTGTGGGAATGGTCAGATTTCTCAAGCTCAGCATTAAAGTAGACCTTCGGTTTAGTGGGGATCAGGAGTGTGGGAATGGTCAGATTTCTCAAGCTCAACATTAAAGCAGACCTCCGGTTTAGTGGGGATAAGGAGTGTGGGAATGATTTCTCAAGCTCAACATTAAAGCAGACCTCCGGTTTAGTGGGGATCAGGAGTGTGGGAATGATTTCTCAAGCTCAACATTAAAGCAGACCTCCGGTTTAGTGGGGATAAGGAGTGTGGGAATGATTTCTCAAGCTCAGCATTAAAGCAGACCTCCGGTTTAGTGGGGATCAGGAGTGTGGGAATGGTCAGATTTCTCTAGCTCAGCATTAAAGCAGACCTCCGGTTTAGTGGGGATCAAGAGTGTGTGAATGGTCAGATTTCTCTAGCTCAGCATGAAAGCAGACCTCCAGTTTAGTGGGGATCAGGAGTGTGGGAATGATTTCTCAAGCTAAACATTAAAGCAGACCTCCGGTTTAGTGGGGATCAGGAGTGTGGGAATGATTTCTCAAGCTCAACATTAAAGCAGACCTCCGGTTTAGTGGGGATCAGGAGTGTGGGAATGGTCAGATTTCTCAAGCACAGCATTAAAGCAGACCTCCGGTTTAGTGGGGATCAGGAGTGTGGGAATGGTCAGATTTCTCTAGCTCAGCATTAAAGCAGACCTCCGGTTTAGTGGGGATCAGGAGTGTGGGAATGGTCAGATTTCTCAAGCTGAGCATTAAAGCAGACCTCCGGTTTAGTGGGGATAAGGAGTGTGGGAATGATTTCTCAAGCTCAACATTAAAGCAGACCTCCGGTTTAGTGGGGATAAGGAGTGTGGGAATGATTTCTCAAGCTCAACATTAAAGCAGACCTCCGGTTTAGTGGGGATAAGGAGTGTGGGAATGGTTTCTCAAACTCAACATTAAAGCAGACCTCCGGTTTAGTGGGAATCAGGAGTGTGGGAATGATTTCTCTTGCTCAGCATTAAAGCATACCTCTGGTTTAGTGGGGATCAGGAGTGTGGGAATGGTTAGATTCTCAAGCTCAGCATTAAAGCAGACCTCCGGTTTAGTGGGGATAAGGAGTGTGGGAATGGTCAGATTTCTCTTGCTCAGCATTAAAGCAGACCTCCGGTTTAGTGGGGATCATGAGTGTGAATGGTCAGATTTCTCAAGCTCAACATTAAAGCAGACCTCCGGTTTAGTGGGGATAAGGAGTGTGGGAATGATTTCTCAAGCTAAACATTAAAGCAGACTTCCGGTTTAGTGGGGATCAGGAGTGTGGGAATGATTTCTCAAGCTCAACATTAAAGCAGACCTCCGGTTTAGTGGGGATCAGGAGTGTGGGAATGGTCAGATTTCTCAAGCTCAACATTAAAGCAGACCTCCGGTTTAGTGGGGATAAGGAGTGTGGGAATGATTTCTCAAGCTAAACATTAAAGCAGACCTCCGGTTTAGTGGGGATCAGGAGTGTGGGAATGATTTCTCAAGCTCAACATTAAAGCAGACCTCCGGTTTAGTGGGGATCAGGAGTGTGGGAATGGTCAGATTTCTCAAGCTCAACATTAAAGCAGACCTCCGGTTTAGTGGGGATAAGGAGTGTGGGAATGATTTCTCAAGCTCAACATTAAAGCAGACCTCCGGTTTAGTGGGGACCAGGAGTGTGGGAATGGTTAGATTTCTCAAGCTCAACATTAAAGCAGACCTCCAATTTTGTGGGGATCAGGAGTGTGGGAATGATTTCTCAAGCTCAGCATGAAAGCAGACCTCCGGTTTAGTGGGGATCAGGAGTGTGGGAATGGTCAGATTTCTCAAGCTCAACATTAAAGCAGACCTCCGGTTTAGTGGGGATCAAGAGTGTGTGAATGGTCAGATTTCTCTAGCTCAGCATGAAAGCAGACCTCCAGTTTAGTGGGGATCAGGAGTGTGGGAATGATTTCTCAAGCTAAACATTAAAGCAGACCTCCGGTTTAGTGGGGATCAGGAGTGTGGGAATGGTCAGATTTCTCAAGCACAGCATTAAAGCAGACCTCCAGTTTAGTGGGGATCAGGAGTGTGGGAATGGTCAGATTTCTCTAGCTCAGCATTAAAGCAGACCTCCGGTTTAGTGAGGATCAGGAGTGTGGGAATGGTCAGATTTCTCTAGCTCAGCATTAAAGCAGACCTCCGGTTTAGTGGGGATCAGGAGTGTGGGAATGGTCAGATTTCTCAAGCTGAGCATTAAAGCAGACCTCCGGTTTAGTGGGGACCAGGAGTGTGGGAATGGTCAGATTTCTCAAGCTCAGCATTAAAGTAGACCTTCGGTTTAGTGGGGATCAGGAGTGTGGGAATGGTCAGATTTCTCAAGCTCAACATTAAAGCAGACCTCCGGTTTAGTGGGGATAAGGAGTGTGGGAATGATTTCTCAAGCTCAACATTAAAGCAGACCTCCGGTTTAGTGGGGATAAGGAGTGTGGGAATGATTTCTCAAGCTCAGCATTAAAGCAGACCTCCGGTTTAGTGGGGATCAAGAGTGTGGGAATGGTCAGATTTCTCTAGCTCAGCATTAAAGCAGACCTCCGGTTTAGTGGGGATAAGGAGTGTGGGAATGATTTCTCAAGCTCAACATTAAAGCAGACCTCCGGTTTAGTGGGGATAAGGAGTGTGGGAATGATTTCTCAAGCTCAACATTAAAGCAGACCTCCGGTTTAGTGGGGATAAGGAGTGTGGGAATGATTTTTCAAGCTCAACATTAAAGCAGACCTCCGGTTTAGTGGGGATCAGGAGTGTGGGAATGGTCAGATTTCTCAAGCACAGCATTAAAGCAGACCTCCGGTTTAGTGGGGATCAGGAGTGTGGGAATGGTCAGATTTCTCTAGCTCAGCATTAAAGCAGACCTCCGGTTTAGTGGGGATCAAGAGTGTGTGAATGGTCAGATTTCTCTAGCTCAGCATTAAAGCAGACCTCCAGTTTAGTGGGGATCAGGAGTGTGGGAATGATTTCTCAAGCTCAACATTAAAGCAGACCTCCGGTTTAGTGGGGATCAGGAGTGTGGGAATGGTCAGATTTCTCAAGCACAGCATTAAAGCAGACCTCCGGTTTAGTGGGGATCAGGAGTGTGGGAATGGTCAGATTTCTCTAGCTCAGCATTAAAGCAGACCTCCGGTTTAGTGGGGATCAGGAGTGTGGGAATGGTCAGATTTCTCAAGCTCAGCATTAAAGCAGACCTCCGGTTTAGTGGGGATCAGGAGTGTGTGAATGGTCAGATTTCTCTAGCTCAGCATTAAAGCAGACCTCCGGTTTAGTGGGGATCAGGAGTGTGGGAATGGTCAGATTTCTCAAGCTCAACATTAAAGCAGACCTCCGGTTTAGTGGGGATAAGGAGTGTGGGAATGATTTCTCAAGCTCAACATTAAAGCAGACCTCCGGTTTAGTGGGGATAAGGAGTGTGGGAATGATTTCTCAAGCTCAACATTAAAGCAGACCTCCGGTTTAGTGGGGATAAGGAGTGTGGGAATGATTTCTCAAGCTCAACATTAAAGCAGACCTCCGGTTTAGTGGGGATAAGGAGTGTGGGAGTGATTTCTCAAGCTCAGCATTAAAGCAGACCTCCGGTTTAGTGGGGATCAGGAGTGTGGGAATGGTCAGATTTCTCTAGCTCAGCATTAAAGCAGACCTCCGGTTTAGTGGGGATCAAGAGTGTGTGAATGGTCAGATTTCTCTAGCTCAGCATTAAAGCAGACCTCCAGTTTAGTGGGGATCAGGAGTGTGGGAATGATTTCTCAAGCTCAACATTAAAGCAGACCTCCGGTTTAGTGGGGATCAGGAGTGTGGGAATGGTCAGATTTCTCAAGCACAGCATTAAAGCAGACCTCCGGTTTAGTGGGGATCAGGAGTGTGGGAATGGTCAGATTTCTCTAGCTCAGCATTAAAGCAGACCTCCGGTTTAGTGGGGATCAGGAGTGTGGGAATGGTCAGATTTCTCAAGCTCAGCATTAAAGCAGACCTCCGGTTTAGTGGGGATCAGGAGTGTGTGAATAGTCAGATTTCTCTAGCTCAGCATTAAAGCAGACCTCCAGTTTAGTGGGGATCAGGAGTGTGGGAATGGTCAGATTTCTCAAGCTCAACATTAAAGCAGACCTCCGGTTTAGTGGGGATAAGGAGTGTGGGAATGATTTCTCAAGCTCAACATTAAAGCAGACCTCCGGTTTAGTGGGGATAAGGAGTGTGGGAATGATTTCTCAAGCTCAACATTAAAGCAGACCTCCGGTTTAGTGGGGATAAGGAGTGTGGGAATGATTTCTCAAGCTCAACATTAAAGCAGACCTCCGGTTTAGTGGGGATCAGGAGTGTGGGAATTATTTATCTTGCTCAGCATTAAAGCAGACCTCCGGTTTAGTGGGGATCATGAGTGTGGGAATGGTCAGATTTCTCAAGCACGGCATTAAAGCAGACCTCCGGTTTAGTGGGGATCAGGAGTGTGGGAATGGTCAGATTTCTCAAGCTCAGCATTAAAGAAGACCTCCGGTTTAGTGGGGATCAGGAGTGTGGGAATGATCAGATTTCTCAAGCTCAGCATTAAAGCAGACCTCCGGTTTAGTGGGGATCAGGAATGTGTGAATGGTCAGATTTCTCTAGCTCAGCATTAAAGCAGACCTCCAGTTTAGTGGGGATCAGGAGTGTGGGAATGATTTCTCAAGCTCAGCATTAAAGCAGACCTCCGGTTTAGTGGGGATCAGGAGTGTGGGAATGATTTCTCAAGCTCAGCATTAAAGCAGACCTCCGGTTTAGTGGGGATCAGGAGTGTGGGAATGGTCAGATTTCTCAAGCTCAACATTAAAGCAGACCTCCGGTGTAGTGGGGATAAGGAGTGTGGGAATGATTTCTCAAGCTAAACATTAAAGCAGACCTCCGGTTTAGTGGGGATAAGGAGTGTGGGAATGATTTCTCAAGCTCAACATTAAAGCAGACCTCCGGTTTAGTGGGGATCAGGAGTGTGGGAATGATTTCTCAAGTTCAGCATGAAAGCAGACCTCCGGTTTAGTGGGGATCAGGAGTGTGGGAATGGTCAGATTTCTCAAGCTCAACATTAAAGCAGACCTCCAGTTTAGTGGGGATAAGGAGTGTGGGAATGATTTGTCAAGCTCAGCATTAAAGCAGACCTCCGGTTTAGTGGGGATAAGGAGTGTGGGAATGATTTCTCAAGCTAAACATTAAAGCAGACCTCCGGTTTAGTGGGGATAAGGAGTGTGGGAATGGTCAGATTTCTCAAGCACAGCATTAAAGCAGACCTCCGGTTTAGTGGGGATCAGGAGTGTGGGAATGGTCAGATTTCTCTAGCTCAGCATTAAAGCAGACCTCCGGTTTAGTGGGGATCAGGAGTGTGGGAATGGTCAGATTTCTCTAGCTCAGCATTAAAGCAGACCTCCGGTTTAGTGGGGATCAGGAGTGTGGGAATGGTCAGATTTCTCAAGCTGAGCATTACAGCAGACCTCCGGTTTAGTGGGGACCAGGAGTGTGGGAATGGTCAGATTTCTCAAGCTCAGCATTAAAGCAGACCTCCGGTTTAGTGGGGATCAGGAATGTGTGAATGGTCAGATTTCTCTAGCTCAACATTAAAGCAGACCTCCGGTTTAGTGGGGATCAGGAGTCTGGGAATGGTCAGATTTCTCAAGCTGAGCATTAAAGCAGACCTCCGGTTTAGTGGGGACCAGGAGTGTGGGAATGGTCAGATTTCTCAAGCTCAGCATTAAAGTAGACCTTCGGTTTAGTGGGGATCAGGAGTGTGGGAATGGTCAGATTTCTCAAGCTGAGCATTAAAGCAGACCTCCAGTTTAGTGGGGATCAGGAGTGTGGGAATGGTCAGATTTCTCTAGCTCAGCATTAAAGCAGACCTCCGGTTTAGTGGGGATCAGGAGTGTGGGAATGGTCAGATTTCTCTAGCTCAGCATTAAAGCAGACCTCCGGTTTAGTGGGGATCAGGAGTGTGGGAATGGTCAGATTTCTCAAGCTGAGCATTAAAGCAGACCTCCGGTTTAGTGGGGATCAGGAGTGTGGGAATGGTCAGATTTCTCAAGCACAGCATTAAAGCAGACCTCCAGTTTAGTGGGGATCAGGAGTGTGGGAATGGTCAGATTTCTCTAGCTCAGCATTAAAGCAGACCTCCGGTTTAGTGGGGATCAGGAGTGTGGGAATGGTCAGATTTCTCTAGCTCAGCATTAAAGCAGACCTCCGGTTTAGTGGGGATCAGGAGTGTGGGAATGGTCAGATTTCTCTAGCTCAGCATTAAAGCAGACCTCCGGTTTAGTGGGGACCAGGAGTGTGGGAATGGTCAGATTTCTCAAGCTCAGCATTAAAGTAGACCTTCGGTTTAGTGGGGATCAGGAGTGTGGGAATGGTCAGATTTCTCAAGCTCAACATTAAAGCAGACCTCCGGTTTAGTGGGGATAAGGAGTGTGGGAATGATTTCTCAAGCTCAACATTAAAGCAGACCTCCGGTTTAGTGGGGATCAGGAGTGTGGGAATGATTTCTCAAGCTCAACATTAAAGCAGACCTCCGGTTTAGTGGGGATAAGGAGTGTGGGAATGATTTCTCAAGCTCAGCATTAAAGCAGACCTCCGGTTTAGTGGGGATCAGGAGTGTGGGAATGGTCAGATTTCTCTAGCTCAGCATTAAAGCAGACCTCCGGTTTAGTGGGGATCAAGAGTGTGTGAATGGTCAGATTTCTCTAGCTCAGCATGAAAGCAGACCTCCAGTTTAGTGGGGATCAGGAGTGTGGGAATGATTTCTCAAGCTAAACATTAAAGCAGACCTCCGGTTTAGTGGGGATCAGGAGTGTGGGAATGATTTCTCAAGCTCAACATTAAAGCAGACCTCCGGTTTAGTGGGGATCAGGAGTGTGGGAATGGTCAGATTTCTCAAGCACAGCATTAAAGCAGACCTCCGGTTTAGTGGGGATCAGGAGTGTGGGAATGGTCAGATTTCTCTAGCTCAGCATTAAAGCAGACCTCCGGTTTAGTGGGGATCAGGAGTGTGGGAATGGTCAGATTTCTCAAGCTGAGCATTAAAGCAGACCTCCGGTTTAGTGGGGATAAGGAGTGTGGGAATGATTTCTCAAGCTCAACATTAATGCAGACCTCCGGTTTAGTGGGGATAAGGAGTGTGGGAATGATTTCTCAAGCTCAACATTAAAGCAGACCTCCGGTTTAGTGGGGATAAGGAGTGTGGGAATGGTTTCTCAAACTCAACATTAAAGCAGACCTCCGGTTTAGTGGGAATCAGGAGTGTGGGAATGATTTCTCTTGCTCAGCATTAAAGCATACCTCTGGTTTAGTGGGGATCAGGAGTGTGGGAATGGTTAGATTCTCAAGCTCAGCATTAAAGCAGACCTCCGGTTTAGTGGGGATAAGGAGTGTGGGAATGGTCAGATTTCTCTTGCTCAGCATTAAAGCAGACCTCCGGTTTAGTGGGGATCATGAGTGTGAATGGTCAGATTTCTCAAGCTCAACATTAAAGCAGACCTCCGGTTTAGTGGGGATAAGGAGTGTGGGAATGATTTCTCAAGCTAAACATTAAAGCAGACTTCCGGTTTAGTGGGGATCAGGAGTGTGGGAATGATTTCTCAAGCTCAACATTAAAGCAGACCTCCGGTTTAGTGGGGATCAGGAGTGTGGGAATGGTCAGATTTCTCAAGCTCAACATTAAAGCAGACCTCCGGTTTAGTGGGGATAAGGAGTGTGGGAATGATTTCTCAAGCTAAACATTAAAGCAGACCTCCGGTTTAGTGGGGATCAGGAGTGTGGGAATGGTCAGATTTCTCAAGCACAGCATTAAAGCAGACCTCCGGTTTAGTGGGGATCAGGAGTGTGGGAATGGTCAGATTTCTCTAGCTCAGCATTAAAGCAGACCTCCGGTTTAGTGGGGATCAAGAGTGTGTGAATGGTCAGATTTCTCTAGCTCAGCATTAAAGCAGACCTCCAGTTTAGTGGGGATCAGGAGTGTGGGAATGATTTCTCAAGCTCAACATTAAAGCAGACCTCCGGTTTAGTGGGGATCAGGAGTGTGGGAATGGTCAGATTTCTCAAGCACAGCATTAAAGCAGACCTCCGGTTTAGTGGGGATCAGGAGTGTGGGAATGGTCAGATTTCTCTAGCTCAGCATTAAAGCAGACCTCCGGTTTAGTGGGGATCAGGAGTGTGGGAATGGTCAGATTTCTCAAGCTCAGCATTAAAGCAGACCTCCGGTTTAGTGGGGATCAGGAGTGTGTGAATGGTCAGATTTCTCTAGCTCAGCATTAAAGCAGACCTCCGGTTTAGTGGGGATCAGGAGTGTGGGAATGGTCAGATTTCTCAAGCTCAACATTAAAGCAGACCTCCGGTTTAGTGGGGATAAGGAGTGTGGGAATGATTTCTCAAGCTCAACATTAAAGCAGACCTCCGGTTTAGTGGGGATAAGGAGTGTGGGAATGATTTCTCAAGCTCAACATTAAAGCAGACCTCCGGTTTAGTGGGGATAAGGAGTGTGGGAATGATTTCTCAAGCTCAACATTAAAGCAGACCTCCGGTTTAGTGGGGATAAGGAGTGTGGGAGTGATTTCTCAAGCTCAGCATTAAAGCAGACCTCCGGTTTAGTGGGGATCAGGAGTGTGGGAATGGTCAGATTTCTCTAGCTCAGCATTAAAGCAGACCTCCGGTTTAGTGGGGATCAAGAGTGTGTGAATGGTCAGATTTCTCTAGCTCAGCATTAAAGCAGACCTCCAGTTTAGTGGGGATCAGGAGTGTGGGAATGATTTCTCAAGCTCAACATTAAAGCAGACCTCCGGTTTAGTGGGGATCAGGAGTGTGGGAATGGTCAGATTTCTCAAGCACAGCATTAAAGCAGACCTCCGGTTTAGTGGGGATCAGGAGTGTGGGAATGGTCAGATTTCTCTAGCTCAGCATTAAAGCAGACCTCCGGTTTAGTGGGGATCAGGAGTGTGGGAATGGTCAGATTTCTCAAGCTCAGCATTAAAGCAGACCTCCGGTTTAGTGGGGATCAGGAGTGTGTGAATAGTCAGATTTCTCTAGCTCAGCATTAAAGCAGACCTCCAGTTTAGTGGGGATCAGGAGTGTGGGAATGGTCAGATTTCTCAAGCTCAACATTAAAGCAGACCTCCGGTTTAGTGGGGATAAGGAGTGTGGGAATGATTTCTCAAGCTCAACATTAAAGCAGACCTCCGGTTTAGTGGGGATAAGGAGTGTGGGAATGATTTCTCAAGCTCAACATTAAAGCAGACCTCCGGTTTAGTGGGGATAAGGAGTGTGGGAATGATTTCTCAAGCTCAACATTAAAGCAGACCTCCGGTTTAGTGGGGATCAGGAGTGTGGGAATTATTTATCTTGCTCAGCATTAAAGCAGACCTCCGGTTTAGTGGGGATCATGAGTGTGGGAATGGTCAGATTTCTCAAGCACGGCATTAAAGCAGACCTCCGGTTTAGTGGGGATCAGGAGTGTGGGAATGGTCAGATTTCTCAAGCTCAGCATTAAAGAAGACCTCCGGTTTAGTGGGGATCAGGAGTGTGGGAATGATCAGATTTCTCAAGCTCAGCATTAAAGCAGACCTCCGGTTTAGTGGGGATCAGGAATGTGTGAATGGTCAGATTTCTCTAGCTCAGCATTAAAGCAGACCTCCAGTTTAGTGGGGATCAGGAGTGTGGGAATGATTTCTCAAGCTCAGCATTAAAGCAGACCTCCGGTTTAGTGGGGATCAGGAGTGTGGGAATGATTTCTCAAGCTCAGCATTAAAGCAGACCTCCGGTTTAGTGGGGATCAGGAGTGTGGGAATGGTCAGATTTCTCAAGCTCAACATTAAAGCAGACCTCCGGTGTAGTGGGGATAAGGAGTGTGGGAATGATTTCTCAAGCTAAACATTAAAGCAGACCTCCGGTTTAGTGGGGATAAGGAGTGTGGGAATGATTTCTCAAGCTCAACATTAAAGCAGACCTCCGGTTTAGTGGGGATCAGGAGTGTGGGAATGATTTCTCAAGTTCAGCATGAAAGCAGACCTCCGGTTTAGTGGGGATCAGGAGTGTGGGAATGGTCAGATTTCTCAAGCTCAACATTAAAGCAGACCTCCAGTTTAGTGGGGATAAGGAGTGTGGGAATGATTTGTCAAGCTCAGCATTAAAGCAGACCTCCGGTTTAGTGGGGATAAGGAGTGTGGGAATGATTTCTCAAGCTAAACATTAAAGCAGACCTCCGGTTTAGTGGGGATAAGGAGTGTGGGAATGGTCAGATTTCTCAAGCACAGCATTAAAGCAGACCTCCGGTTTAGTGGGGATCAGGAGTGTGGGAATGGTCAGATTTCTCTAGCTCAGCATTAAAGCAGACCTCCGGTTTAGTGGGGATCAGGAGTGTGGGAATGGTCAGATTTCTCTAGCTCAGCATTAAAGCAGACCTCCGGTTTAGTGGGGATCAGGAGTGTGGGAATGGTCAGATTTCTCAAGCTGAGCATTACAGCAGACCTCCGGTTTAGTGGGGACCAGGAGTGTGGGAATGGTCAGATTTCTCAAGCTCAGCATTAAAGCAGACCTTCGGTTTAGTGGGGATCAGGAGTGTGGGAATGGTCAGATTTCTCAAGCTCAACATTAAAGCAGACCTCCGGTTTAGTGGGGATAAGGAGTGTGGGAATGATTTCTCAAGCTCAACATTAAAGCAGACCTCCGGTTTAGTGGGGATAAGGAGTGTGGGAATGATTTCTCAAGCTCAACATTAAAGCAGACCTCCGGTTTAGTGGGGATAAGGAGTGTGGGAATGATTTTTCAAGCTCAACATTAAAGCAGACCTCCGGTTTAGTGGGGATCAGGAGTGTGGGAATGGTCAGATTTCTCAAGCACAGCATTAAAGCAGACCTCCGGTTTAGTGGGGATCAGGAGTGTGGGAATGGTCAGATTTCTCTAGCTCAGCATTAAAGCAGACCTCCGGTTTAGTGGGGATCAGGAGTATGGGAATGGTCAGATTTCTCTAGCTCAGCATTAAAGCAGACCTCCGGTTTAGTGGGGATCAGGAGTGTGGGAATGGTCAGATTTCTCAAGCTGAGCATTAAAGCAGACCTCCGGTTTAGTGGGGACCAGGAGTGTGGGAATGGTCAGATTTCTCAAGCTCAGCATTAAAGCAGACCTTCGGTTTAGTGGGGATCAGGAGTGTGGGAATGGTCAGATTTCTCAAGCTCAACATTAAAGCAGACCTCCGGTTTAGTGGGGATAAGGAGTGTGGGAATGATTTCTCAAGCTCAACATTAAAGCAGACCTCCGGTTTAGTGGGGATCAGGAGTGTGGGAATGATTTCTCAAGCTCAGCATTGAAGCAGAACTCAGGTTTAGTGGGGATCAGGAGTGTGGGAATGGTCAGATTTCTCTAGCTCAGCATTAAAGCAGACCTCCGGTTTAGTGGGGATCAGGAGTGTGGGAATGGTCAGATTTCTCAAGCTGAGCATTAAAGCAGACCTCCGGTTTAGTGGGGACCAGGAGTGTGGGAATGGTCAGATTTCTCAAGCTCAGCATTAAAGCAGACCTTCGGTTTAGTGGGGATCAGGAGTGTGGGAATAGTCAGATTTCTCAAGCTCAACATTAAAGCAGACCTCCGGTTTAGTGGGGATAAAGAGTGTGGGAATGATTTCTCACGCTCAACATTAAAGCATACCTCCGGTTTAGTGGGGATAAGGAGTGTGGGAATGATTTCTCAAGCTCAACATTAAAGCAGACCTCCGGTTTAGTGGGGATAAGGAGTGTGGGAATGATTTCTCAAGCTCAACATTAAAGCAGACCTCCGGTTTAGTGGGGATCAGGAGTGTGGGAATGATTTCTCAAGCTCAGCATTGAAGCAGAACTCCGGTTTAGTGGGGATCAGGAGTGTGAGAATGGTCAGATTTCTCAAGCTCAACATTAAAGCAGACCTCCGGTTTAGTGGGGATAAGGAGTGTGGGAATGATTTCTCAAGCTCAACATTAAAGCAGACCTCCGGTTTAGTGGGGATAAGGAGTGTGGGAATGATTTCTCAAGCTCAACATTAAAGCAGACCTCCGGTTTAGTGGGGATCAGGAGTGTGGGAATGATTTCTGAAGCTCAACATTAAAGCAGACCTCCGGTTTAGTGGGGATCAGGAGTGTGGGAATGATTTCTCAAGCTCAACATTAAAGCAGACCTCCGGTTTAGTGGGGATCAGGAGTGTGGGAATGATTTCTCAAACTCAGCATTAAAGCAGACCTCCGGTTTAGTGGGGATCAGGAGTGTGGGAATGATTTCTCAAGCTCAACATTAAAGCAGACCTCCGGTTTAGTGGGGATCAGGAGTGTGGGAATGATTTCTCAAGCTGTGACTTTATATGTGTTTTTGTTTTTTACATTATCCATCTGTATGATTATATTAATCCATTGTGGTATTTTGTTGTTTTTCTTCTCTTTCTGTTCTATCTCGTTCTTTGCTATTAAACTTCTTGGTCCTGAAGGAAGGAAGGTCAAGAAGGTCTACAACTGAATATGATGATTTAACATGGAAATCACACAATAAGAGATATATGGTTTAATAGAAGGAAGTGATGTGTTCTGTAAAGTCTGTCCAGGTAAGTATATTCATGTACCCATATTGTGTAATGTGTATTGCTGATCATACTGTGTTTATCAGTATTTAGAAGTGTAACTTATATGTAGTGGGAAACATCATGTGTATAAGCTTATGAATTTAAAATACTTTTGAGTGGATACAAGAAAAAATCATTTTGCCTTGTGCAAATGTGCGAATCACTCCTTTATGCAGTGTGAGAAGAGGGACTGGACAGCTATGGTAAATTACCAGCTGATACCGTACGTGGGAGTTACAGTATGTGCTGGGTGGGAAAGTATATGTAGAGCTTTCTGTAACATTCAGATTTTAGTCAATTTGCTTATGACACTCCTGGTGAATAAACGTTTGAAATTCACTGAGAGCAGTTTTGTCTCTGGTTCTATTAAGAGGAACATTATTAGAGATAGAGCACAAGATTTATCTGTCTAACAAAGCCTTCCCCTTTTAGTTGTTTCTGTCCTAACCCTGTAACCACACAGAATTAACTCTGTGACAATGTGGAATTAATGCGTCAAAAAAAGATGTCCATCCATAATATGTTGAATTTCTAAGGGAAACTATGAGATCTTGTTGTGATAGAATTGGCTTTGGATGAAAAAAAGTGGAACAGTAGAGGAATAACAGTATGTTTGTAAGTCGCTCTGGATAAGAGCGTCTGCTAAATGACTTAAATGTAAATGTAAATGTAATGCGTGTAGATTGATGAGGGAAAAAATGTATTTAATACATTTCAGAATAAGGCTGTAACATAACAAAATGTGGAAAAAGTCAAGGGGTCTGAATACTTTCCAAATGCACTGTATACAGTGAGTTTCCCTTGCAGTCATTACCAGTTAAAGATGTACGCTCCAGGATACATTCCCCTAGTTACAGATCTAGGATCAGTTTCCCTTCCTCCAATCCTAACCTTAACTATAAATTAGGAAAACATAAAACTGAACCAAGATCAGCATCTGGAAACAACTTTACCAAACACACCCTCATGAAAAACATCTACATTTAAATGGTATTAATATTAATTTGCATATATTTCTGTTAATTCCCATGGAAAGTTGTGGTAACAGAATCAGAATTAGTTAGGTAACATTAATAAATAAGATGTTTTATTTACATAATAATGCTTATGTGAGATATTTGTCATTAGGGTGTTTTCTTTTGGATAATACTGTTGGGCAGTTTGCAGTCATCCCTTCTCTGCTAGGGCTTAGTCATTAGGGGCCCAGAGAGGGGAGAGGTCAGGCTTGTCTTCATATGTCAATGTATCTGTAAATATTGTGCCCCCTCTGAGGTTGCCCTTATCTTGATTTAGTATATGACCTAAGAGGCTCACTGTCTTTTCTGATCTTGTCCAGGAGGAGGTGTATTTGAGATGGGAGTATCTAGAATTGACAATTGATATATGCCATTGGATGAGGTAATGGTTTGGTACTATGTTGTACCAAGAACGAGATAAGAACTTCGTTTAGGAGACCAAACTGAATGATAATTTATAGCTAATGCTATCTACCTATGGGATACTCCTCTTTCAAGTAAAAGGTTATTTGTGTAATGTTCCTAAGATCTGTTATTTGTCATGTGAATTGAGAGGGGTGTATCTTGGCTATAAATGCTACTAAGAATTGTTTTGTAAGCACTCTCAGAGAATTTATTTATAGACACTGAATTGATCTGAGAATCACAGGGCTATGATGAAGCTCATATATAATTAAATATGGACTTTATAAAATAACTCTTGACTTGTGTGTGGTTTGCTCTCTCAATGTTTAGTAATATAGGAAATTACCACGACAAAGTTACCACCTCTGAATATTCCCCAAAATGTGCAACCCTACCTATACTCCTGGATTTAAAAAAAATATCTCCAATGAAATTATGTTTTATTCCAGGGCTAGGCTTAATCTAGTTCAGAGAAACTGGCCATAGGTGTTTAACCCAAATATGTGTCCGGTCAACCAGCCTGTGGAGGTATGGAAGCATTGCCTGATGTGAGCTATGCCTCGAACAAAAGGGATCTCAGAAGACCTAAGATTACGATTTGTTGACTTGAATAAAGCTGGAAAGGGTTTCAAAAGTATCTCTAAAGGCCTCGATGTTCATCAGTCGACAGTAAGACAAATTGTCTATAAATGGAGAAAGTTCAGCACTGTTGCTACTCTCCCTAGGAGTGGTCGTCCTGCAAAGATGACTGCAAGAGCACAGCGCAGAATGCTCACTGAGGTTAAGAAGAATCTTAGAGTGTCAGCTAAAGACTTACAGAAATCTCTGAAAGATGCTAACATCTCTGTTGACGAGTCTACAATACGTGGTGGACATTGAGGAGTTCCAGGGAGAAGACAGCCTGAGAGGAAGACAACCAAAGCTTCCAAAGCATCATTTTACAGATGTATGTTGAAAAAGTTTTTGGGAGATGCGATGGATCATTGGGGACCATTCAATATTCCCTTTCTTTTGTTCTTCAGTGAAATCATCCCATGTGAAGAGTCAACTCATTTAATTAAAGTTCAATTCGTAACTAAATAGTATTTTATTTATATTGGAAGGATTTAATCATTTGCAATTATGTCTACTTATGATAAGGTAAAATGTTTCTGTTTCTGTTTCCATATGATATGGTAAATATATCCAATGCAAAAAACATCTACATGGTATTATTTTATTAATTTGCATATATCTCCGTTAATTCCCATATATTCCCGTTAATTCCCACGGAAAGTTTCCACCTCTGAATATTCCCCAAAATGTGCAACCCTAGTAAAGACCATAGGCAGCTCATGAGTTTCAAGTTTGGGGAAGCTTACAATTTATTCTACCATTTCTACCGATCTGCATGAAAAGTTTTTATTTTCACATGCACATTTTCGCAGAATAGTTTAATTTCAATAATAATGTTTTTGTTTCTCAAAATCATTGTCATGTGGTTCATCATAACTTTTTGAAGTAAAATTTCAAGTAAGGCCAGAGCACCGCCCTCTGCCATATGGACACGCTGATACACTGTGGTCCCCATTGGTGGCTAAAGAAATTAGAGCACAGAACTCAGAGATAGCCTATAGGCCAATGCAGCAGTAGTTCCATCGTCAACTAAGTAAAATACGTAGGCCTAATGCCGACAAATAAAAACAGTAGAAAATATCATGATGAAAATGCAGGTTCTTTCAATCACATTCATCTCTCTACTGCACCTGTCTACATCCCTTTCTATCTGTCTAGAATTTACCTATTGCTGGTGAAGTGCAATATTGTATCAAATAATCGACTGGATCCAGCCCGAAGCTGTCTCTAGCGAAGTTGCAACATTGTATCAACTAGCTTATTCCGGGTCCTCAGAGTTTCCCCGCACCAGTGAGTTCGGAACAGATAGCTGTTTTTATGATGTTTCCACTGGATATATGGGATCATCAGATCATGATATTTTGCTCTTTCACACTGAGGCTTGGTGATTATCGAGGCCGGGAGTGTTGGAAAGATCTTTCAAATATTGAGGAACTATAATTTGCAATGGATGTAAAAAAAAAAATTTAAAAAATGAAACTGACTTTGTTTACAATGTGTGAGGTGAATTTAAAATGTCTGAGAGGCTCAGCTTATTAATGCTGGACATGGTAAGTTAAGACTAGAGGTCAACTGATTAATCGGAATGGCCGATTAATTTGGGCCGATTTCAAGTTTTCATAACAATCGGTAATCTGTATTTTTGGACAACGATTTGTCCATTATTTTTACACCTTTATTTAACTAGGTAAGTCAGTTAAGAACACATTCTTATTTTCAATGACGGCCTAGGAATGGTGGGTTAACTGCCTTGTTCAGGGGCAGAACGACAGATTTTTACCTTGGCAGATCGGGGATTCATTTCCAAAGCTCTAACCACCTGACTACCTGTTATGCGAGGGCAGCAAGAAGCCAAAGGTAAGTTGATAGCTAGCATTAAACTTATCTCATAAAAAACAATCAACCTTAACATAATAGTACCCAGGTGTCTGGCTAGACTGCAAACTCTCCTTCCAGACTCACATCAAACATCTACAATCGAAAATCAAATCAAGAGTCGGCTTTCTATTCTGCAACAAAGCCTCCTTCACTCACGCTGCCAAGCTTACCCTAGTAAAACTGACTATCCTACCGATCCTCGACTTCGGCGATGTCATCTACAAAATGGCTTCCAACACTCTATCACAGTGCCATCCGTTTTGTCACTAAAGCACCTTATACCACCCACCACTGCGACTTGTATGCTCTAGTCGGCTGGCCCTCACTACATATTCGTCGCCAGACCCACTGGCTCCAGGTCATCTACAAGTCCATGCTAGGTAAAGCTCCGCCTTATCTCAGTTCACTGGTCACGATGGCAACACCCATCCGTAGCACGCGCTCCAGCAGGTGTATCTCACTGATCATCCCTAAAGCCAACACCTCATTTGGCCGCCTTTCGTTCCAGTACTCTGCTGCCTGTGACTGGAACGAATTGCAAAAATCGCTGAAGTTGGAGACTTTTATCTCCCTCACCAACTTCAAACATCAGCTATCCGAGCAGCTAACAGATCGCTGCAGCTGTACATAGTCTATAGCCCACCCATTTTCACCTACCTCATTCCCATACTGTTTTTATACTGTTTTTATTTATTTACTTTTCTGCTCTTTTGCACACCAATATCTCTCTGTACATGACCATCTGATCATTTATCACTCCAGTGTTAATCTGCAAAATTGTATTATTTGCCTACCTCCTCATGCCTTTTGCACACATTGTACTGCCCATTTTTTCTACTGTGTTATTGACTTGTTAATTGTTTACTCCATGTGTAACTCTGTGTTGTCTGTTCACACTGCTATGCTTTATCTTGGCCAGGTCGCAGTTGCAAATGAGAACTTGTTCTCAACTAGCCTACCTGGTTAAATAAAGGTGAAATAAAATAAATTTAAAAAATAATCACAAGTTAACTACACATGGTTGATGATATTACTAGTTTATCTAGCGTGTCCTGTGTTGCATATAATCAATGCAGTGCCTGTTAATTTCTCATTGAATCACAGCCTACTTCGACAAACAGGTGATGATTTAACAAGCGCATTTGCAAAAAAAGAACTGTCATTGCACCAATGTACCTAACCATAAACATCAATGCCTTTCTTTAAAATCAATACAGAAGTATATATTTTTTAATCTGCATATTTACTTAATATTGCCTGCTAACATGAATTTCTTATAACTAGGGCAACTGTGTCACTTCTCTTGCATTCCGTGCAAGCAGTCAGGGTATATGCAGCAGTTTGGGCCGCCTGGCTCATTGCGAACTGTGTGAAGTCCATTTATTCGTAACAAAGGCCATAATTAATTTGGCAGAATTGTACATAATTATGACATAACATTGAAGGTTGTACAATGTAACAGCAATATTTAGACTTAGGGAAGCCATCCGTTAGATAAAATACGTAACGGTTACGTATTTCACTGAAAGAATCAATGGTTTGTTTTCAAAATGATAATATCCGGATTCGACCATTTTAATGACCAAAGGCTCGTATTTCTGTGTGTTATTATGTTATACTTAAGTCTATGATTTGATAGAGCAGTCTGACTGAGCGATGGTAGGCGCCAGCAGGCTCGTAAGCATTAATTCAAACAGCACTTTCGTGTGTTTGCCAGCAGCTCTTCTCAATGCTTCAAGCATTGCGCTGTTTATGACTTTAAGCCTATCAACTACCGATATTAGGCTGGTGTAACCGATGTGAAATGGCTAGCTAGTTAGCGGGGTGCGCACTAATAGCGTTTCAATCGGTGACGTCACTCGCTCTGAGACTTGGAGTAGTTGTTCCCCTTTCTCTGCATGGGTAACGCTGCTTCGAGGGTGGCTGTTGTCGATGTGTTCCTGGTTCGAGCCCAGGAAGGAGCGAGGAGAGGGACGGAAGCTATACTGTTACACTGGCAATACTAAAGTGCCTATAAGAACATTCAATAGTCAAAGGTATAGGAAATACAAATGAGTATAGAGAGAAATAGTCCTATAATTCCTATAATAACTACAACCTAAAACTTCTTACCTGGGAATATTAAAGACTCATGTTAAAAGGAACTACCAGCTTTCATATGTTCTCATGTTCTGAGCAAGGAACTTAAACGTTAGTTTTTTTACATGGCACATATTGCACTTTTACTTTCTTCTCCAACACTTTATTTTTGCATTATTTAAACCAAATTGAACATGTTTCATTATTTATTTGAGGCTAAATTGATTTTATTGGTGTATTATATTAAGTTAAAATAAGTGTTCATTCAGTATTGTTGCAATTGTCATTATTACAAATAAACTGTAAAAATCGGCCGATTAATCGGTACCGGATTTTTTTTTTTGTGGATCCTCCAATAATCGGTATCGGCGTTGAAAAATCATAATCGGTCGACCTCTAGTTAAGACAATCAGAAATCAGGAATGCGCCAACACACGCAACCAGAGATCTGTATGTAATAACGAGATGCTCATTTCTCCACCCTAACAATGCGAGTCATTGTCCCAAAAGAAGAAAGGCAGGCAACAAGCTTAGGTCTGCATATTATGCCCATAGAAACACATTGGGCTTATACTGGACAGATTTTGGCGAGAGTGAGCCCTTTCGCTTCACCTCTTTCTCTCTGCATCAGAGTGTGCGAAACAGCACCCCTCTGTCTTAATATATGTATCTGATATGCCATACTCTTTTTGACCAAACAGCATCAGATACATGGTCTACTGGTTAATTTAGCTTGTTCTGACAATCGGTTTGTATTGCTAGTAACGTTACTCTATGGATTGGGATTATAGTTAATTTTGTAGCTAGCTAACATTAACGTGACCTATCTAAACAAAAGATCCCAAGCTAAAGCTTTCTGTTAGCTAACATAAACTCACGTAAACTCGTACATCGCCTTGTTCCGAACAATTTCCCTTATTTTAGCGCCCCAAAAACGTAATACTTCCAGATCAACTGTAATGTCAATACCATTGTAAAGCACAAGTTCTCCATTTTCCAACTAAATCAATTACATGACCTTAACACTGCCCGTTTCTGCATAATTCAAGCAGGCAATGAGCCCCATCGGGTCTTTTTAAAAATGGCGGGTGGGGAAGCGAAACTAATATGTGATAGTGAGAAGGAGAGATGTCGTGTGGGAAAATTTCTTTTTTTCACTCGATCTGTCAAACTTATCACCTTATCGCCTCTAAAATGTAAATAAAACACTATAAAGAGTTTATATAATGTGTCATTACATACCTATTTGAAGGTTTGTGTCGAATTTGAATCGGGTTTTTAGGGCGGTGCTAAAGTGATCTTCAGAAGTATACAGCGGCTTTGAGAATGATGATCGCATGCAATGATGACACAAAAAAATGACTAGGTATCCCCCCTTACCCCCGTCACTGTCCATTTCTTGTTTTTAAAGGATGAGACAAGTGCAACACCTGGTGGAGAGAGATTGTAAGACAGAAAGTTGCTTTATGCGTGCTGTGTGTTACGACATGACATGTCCCGATGTAATGGAGGGTCTGTTTTTTCAACTTTTCTCCAATACTATAGAGCCATTACCATGTCGATCAACACTTGAATAGAAACCTAGTTCACACCCCCGATTTTGAAGTCAACACAGTCTCTACAGTCCCATTAGTTTTCTTTGTAGCCTCGTTTGAATGTCGCAGTTACGCACATTTGCACGGAATGGGGTGAGTTTACGTTACTGTAGTTAAAGTTACGTAGCAGAGGTTAGGTGGCTGGCTTGCTAGCTAACATTAACTTATGTATATGACGTGTGTGTAACGTTAGTGATGTTTTCTCAGAACGCCATTTCGCATGGATACTTATAGCCTAATCTTAGCTAGCTAACATTGAAGCAATTGATTAACTTTAGCTAGCTATGACAATCGGTTTGTATTGCTAGTTAAAGCTTGCTGTTTGCTAGCCAGCTGACGTTAGATGGTTGGCTAGCTACAGTACCTAACATTACCTGTATGAACTGTGTGTAGTGATGTTCTCAGAATGGCATTTCGCATCTATTGTATAATAATGCTAAAATATTTGTATCTGGAATTTGTCTTTCAGCATTAATCAGTAGAACACGCCTGACTCTAAACCACCAGTCATACAGTCATCAAAAAGAGAGATAGCAAGCAAAGGCAGCAGTGCAGTCATCAACTGCATGCACCATTTCTTCACCAACTACGGAGTAGGGAAAACACATGTGGACCTGAATTGTGATAACTGCAGTGGCCAAAACAAGCACATGTTTGTGCTCTGGTATTGTGCCTGGTGGACCATGCTTAAGCTCCACCACAATCTGGACCTTCACTTCTTGATCACAGGCCACACCAAGTTTGCCCCCCGACTGGTGCTTCGGCCTCATCAAGCAGCACTTCAGAAAGACCAGAGTGACCACTTTGTCTGAGATTGCTGGTGTTGTGAAGGACAGCACTGTGACAGGGGTCAACATCCCACAGTTGGTTGGACTGGAGGATGGTATGGTGCAGGTGGAAAGCTATGGCTGGCAACAACCCCTAACTCCGTACTTCAGGACGCTGCTACAGATCAAGCAGTACCAACCAGCACTTCAGGTAAAAAATAATTTCCAGTGTATGAGGTTTTTCTTATCTAAACCTGGGAGGTGAATTGATGTTGTGCAGGGTTGTAACATCTTCTGATTTTTTTTGTAGTTATTCCCTGTTTTACAGTTTCGATGCTCTGGAGGCTGGTGTTGTCCCCAAGGAGCGTTTGGACTGCCAGGATCAGGTTTCAGCAGCTGCGCAACGCTGACATTCTCCCATAGATGGTCTGCAAGTAAAAGCACCAACTGGCCTGGACACAGCTGGACAAACTATCTTTTTGACCAGATCAGGAATTTTGCGACTAAGAGGCTATAGACATCACATGCCCTGCACCAAAATCAAGGGCAGGACAGAAACAGGCTTTCCGAATAGATTCCCTTGTTCATGAGTGGTTTGGACGGACCAGTCATCAGCACTGTCTGCAGTGCCACTATTCACATGACTCTCCTAACACACACGCCATATGTTGCTGCTACTATTATTGTTTATCCTGCTGCTCAGCCACTTTACCCCTGATCGTATGCATATAACTACCTCGTATATCACTGATATCATTATTGATATTGTTCTTGTACATACTGTGTATTTTATTTATATTGACACTATTTCTGATATTGCTACTATGCAAGTAACCATTTGGCTGTACCATTTACACCTTCTGTTGAGGCCATCCACTTAGCTAGACTTAGCAAAATATTGATACATAAAACGAATATTGATGTGTGGTCGTAACATGATTTTGTGACATAGCACAACAATATCATGTGACTGTATCAAGTGTCCCATGATCTGTTTATGTACTGTACATGTGAAACAACAAAAAACTCAGGTTGCATGGCCTTAACTTATGTATGGAATACTTTGTGATAAGTGCTTGTGTAACAGTGTATATAAAGTATGCTAATGTACTGGTTTAAAGGCATTTGGGCAGTGGTAAAAATACTTAAGTAGTTTTCTGTCGTATCTGTACATTACTATTTTTTATTTTAGGCAACTTTTAATTCACTACATTTGTAACAAAAAGAATGTACTTTTTAACTCCATACATTTTCATTGACACCCAAAAGTACTCGTTACATTTTGTCCAAATGTCCAATTCACATACTTATCAAGAGAACATCCCTGGTCATCCCTACTGCCTCTGATCTCGCAGACTCACTAAACACATATCTGAGTGTTGGAGTGTGCCCCTGGCTCTCCGTCAATAAAAATAACACAATTGTGCCGTCTTGTTTGCTTAATATAAGGAATTTGAAATGATTTATACTTTTACTCAAGCATGACAATCTAGTACTTTTTCCACCAATGGATGTATGTGGCTGGGGTTGGAAGCATTTACTTCACATGACCCATCAATTTAGACAAGTGTCTCTATGTAAACGCCATCTAATATTCATAAAAAATTATGTTTACCTGAATTTTTTTGTTATTGTAGGCTACTACCACTTTTAGTCTTAAACTTTACTACACTACTCACTGTTTAGCACATGACATCACGTGTGAATCCTTAAAGACATCGGTGGGGCTGGCTCAACAGTGTGAACAATGCTGAATGGTGTAGACAAAGGAGAACTCTCTAGCAGGTACCGAAACATTCAAAGGCCCTTTTCTCAAAAGTGAGTTTACAAGTGCATCAAGTTTCAAAGTAGAAAAACTTTCCCATTGTTCCTCAGAAATGCTGTGTATGATATTCCATTTTGTAGCTCTGAGTCTCTACTTTTATCCAACGTAATATATATATATATATTTCAAATTTTGCTACATAAGACCGAATCCAGGTGGTGAGTCACATTTCTTTAATGGTTTTCCCCCATTGGCCCTCCTCCCCTTTTTCTCCAGATATTTGAAGGTGCTGTTGTGCTGATTTTCACTATTTATCAAGCACACTACAGGCCACAGATGTTTTCATCCTTTGACCGCACATCTTGCAGTCCGTGCGTTTTGGTGGTTGGGCTATTTTCTTTATTTTGTTATGAAAAGAAGCTGTTACTGCATTCCAACAGATATGTTTTCTGTTTCATAGTTATAACAAAGGCACTCCACTAATGCAATTGATTGAACACTTGAATTATTTACAGTTAACACAAACTAATGAAAATGCTTTTGTGATATTTGAAAAATATATTTTTCCTATTCTGACAAAAATATAAACGCAACATGTAAATTGTGTGTCACATGTTTCATGAGCTGAAATTATCCCAGAAAATGTCCATAAGCACAAAACACTTATTTCTCTCAAATGTTGTGCACAAATGTGTTTACTCCCCTGTTGGTGAGTATTTCTCATTTGCCAAGTTAATCCATCTACCTGACAAATCAAGAAGCTGATTAAACAGCATGATCATTACTCAGGTGCACCTTGTGCTGGGGCAATAAAAGACCACTTAAAGCTCTGACAAATTGAAAACCCTAGTCATTGACAACTCCATTACCCGCAGTATTAGATTTAAAACGAATCATCTCGCGATCATACACTGTTTCCAGGGGGCAGGGCTACCGACGTTAAGGCTAATCTGAAGATGGTGCTGGCTAAAGCTAAAACTGGCGAGTGTAGAGAATATAGGGATATTGTTATCCACGTCGGCACCAACGATGTTAGGATGAAACGGTCAGAGGTCACCAAGCACAACATAGCTTCAGCGTGTAAATCAGCTAGAAAGTTGTGTCGGCATCGAGTAATTGTCTCTGGCCCCCTCCCAGTTAGGGGGAGTGCTGAGCTCTACAGCAGAGTCTCACAACTCAATCACTGGTTGAAAACTGTTTTCTGCCCCTCCCAAAAGATAGAACTTGTAGATAATTGTCCCTCTTTCTGGGACTCACACACAAACAAGACCAAGCCTGGCCTGTTGAGGAGTGACGGACTCCATTCTAGCTGGAGGGGTGCTCTCATCTTATCTACGAACGCAGACAGGGCTCTAACTCCCCTAGCTCCACAATGAGTTAGGGTGCAGGCCAGGAAGCAGGCTGTTAGCCAGCCTGCCAGCTTAGTGGAGTCTGCCACTAGCACAGTAAGTGTAGTCAGCTCAGCTATCCCCATTGAGACCGTGTCTGTGCCCCGATCTAGGTTGGGCAAAACTAAACATGGCGGTGTTCGCCTTAGCCAACTCACTGGAATAAAGACCTCCTCCATTCCTGCCATTATTGAAAGAGATTGTGATACCTCACATCTCAAAATAGGGACACGTAATGTTAGATCCCTCACTTCCAAGGCAGTTATAGTCAATGAACTAATCACTGATCATAATCTTGATGTGATTGGCCTGACTGAAACATGGCTTAAGCCTGATGAATTTACTGTGTTAAATGAGGCCTCACCTCCTGGTTACACTAGTGACCATATGCCCCACTCATCCCGCAAAGGCGGAGGTGTTACTAACATTTATGATAGCAAATTTCAATTTACAAAAAGAACTACGTTTTTGTGTTTTGAGCTTCTAGTCATGAAATCTATGCAGCCTACTCAATCACTTTTTATAACTACCGTTTACAGGCCTCCTGGGCCATATACAGCGTTCCTCACTGAGTTCCATGAATTCCTATCGGACCTTGTAGTCATGGCAGATAATATTCAAATTGTTGGTGACTTTAATATTCACATGGAAAAGTCTACAGACCCACTCCAAAAGGCTTTCGGAGGCATCATCGACTCTGGGTTTTGTCCAACATGTCTCTGGATCTACTCACTGCCACAGTCATACTGTGGACCTAGTTTTTTCCCGTGGAATAAATGTTGTGGATCTTAATGTTTTTCCGCATAATCCTGGACTACGGACCACCATTTTATTACGTTTGCAATCACAAATAATCTGCTCAGACCCAAACCATGGATCATCAAAAGTCGTGCTATAAATTCTCAGACAACCAAAACATTCCTTGATGCCCTTCCAGACTCCCTCCGCCTACCCAAGGACGTCAGAGTACAACAATCAGTTGACCACCTAACTGAGGAACTCAATTTAACCTTGCGTAATACCCTAGATGCAGTCGAACCCCTAAAAACTAAAAATATTTGTCATAAGAAACTAGCTCCCTGGTACACAGAAAAATACCCGAGCTCTGAAGCAAGCTTCCAGAAAATTGGAACGGAAATGGCGCCACACCAAACTGGAAGTCTTCCGACTAGCTTGGAAAGAGAGTACCGTGCAGTATCGAAGAGCCCTCACTGCTGCTCGATCATCCTATTTTTCCAACTTAATTGAGGAAAATAAGAACAATCCAAAATGTATTTTTGATACTGTCGCAAAGCTAACTAAAAAGCAGTGATAAATTCATGAACTTCTTTGAGGAAAAGATCATGATCATTAGAAAGCAAATGACGGACTTCTCTTTAAATCTGTGTTTTCCTCCAAAGCTCAGCTGTCCCGAGTCTGCATAACTCTGCCAGGACCTAGGATCAAGGGAGACACTCAAGTGCTTTCTGTGCTTGGCCCTCCTATGTTGAATATAATAAACGGCTCTCTATCTAGTAATAATAAAGTGGCAGTAATAAAGCCTCTCTTGAAAAAGCCAAACCTTGACACAGAAAATATATAAAACTATGGTCCTATATCGAATCTTCCATTCCTCTCAAAAGTTTTGAAAAAGCTGTTGCGTAGCAACTCACTGCTTTCCTGAAGACAAACAATGCATAGGAAACGCTTCAGTCTGGTTTTAGACCCCATCATAGCACTGAGACTGCACTTGTGAAGGTGGTAAATGACGGATGACACACAGCATGTATTCAATGAAATATGGTGAAGCCCCAAAATTGCCCTCGCTGGAAGCATGTGTTTCAGACATAAGGAAGTGGATGGCTGCAAAATGTTCTACTTTTAAACTCGGACAAAACAGAGATGCTTGTTCTAGGTCCCGAGAAACAAAGAGATCTTCTGCTGAATCTGACAATTAATCTTGATGGTTGTACAGTCGTCTTAAATGAAACTGTGAAGGACCTCGGCGTTATTCTGGACCCTGATCTCTCTTTTGACAAACATATCAAGGCTGTTTCAAGGAATAGCTTTTTTCCAACTAACTAACATTGCAAAAATCAGAAACTTTCTGTCTAAAAATGACGCAGAAAAATGAATCAATGCTTTTGTCACTTCTAAGTTAGACTACTGCAATTCTCTACTTTCCGGCTACCCAGATAAAGCACTAAATAAACTTCAGTTAGTGATAAACATGGCTGCTAGAATCCTGACTAGAACCAAAAAATGTGATCATATTACTCCAGTGATAGCCTCTCTAAACTGGCTTCCTGTTAAGGCAAGGGCTGATTTCAAGGTTTTTACTGCTAACCTACAAAGCATTACATGGGCTTGCTCCTACCTATCTTTCGATTTGGTCCTGCCGTACAAACCTACACATACGCTACGGTCACAAGACGCAGGCCTCCTAACTGTCCCTAGAATTTCTAAGCAAACAGCTGGAGGCTTTGCTTTCTCTTATAGAGCTCCATTTTTATGGAATGGTCTGCTACCCATGTGAGAGACGCAGACTCGGTCTCAACTTTTAAGTCTTTTTTGAAGACTCATCTCTTCAGTAGGTCCTATGATTGAGGGTAGTCTGGCCCAGGAGTGTGAAGGTGAAACGGAAAGGCAATGGAGCAACGAACCACCCTTGCTGTCTCTGCCTGGCCGGTTCCCCTCTCTCCACTGGGATTCTCTGCCCTCTAACCCTATTACAGGGGCTGAGTCATTGGCTTACTGGTGCTCTTCCATGCCGTCCCTAGGAAGGGTTTGTCACTTGAGTGGGTTGAGTCATTGATGTGATCTTCCTGTCTGGGTTTGGTGCCCCCCCCTTGGGTTGTGCCGTGGCAGAGATCTTTGTGGGCTATACTCGGCCTTGTCTCAGGATGGTAAGTTGGTGGGTGAATATATCCCTCTAGTGGTGTGGGGGCTGTGCTTTGGCAAAGTGGGTGGGGTTATGTCCTGCCTGTTTGGCCCTGTCCGGGGGTATCATAGGATGGGGCCACAGTGTCTCGCGACCCCTCCTGTCTCAGCCTCAAATATTTATGCTGCAGTAGTTTATGTGTCGGGGGGCTAGAGCCAGTCTGTTATATCTGGAGTATTTCTCCTGTCTTATCCGGTGTCCTGTGAGAATTTAAGAATGCTCTCTCTAATTCTCTCTTTCTCTCTCTCTCTATGAACATTTGAACATCTTGGCCATGTTCTGTTATAATCTCCACCCGGCACAGCCAGAAGAGGACTGTACACCCCTCATAGCCTGGTTCCTCTCTAGGTTTCTTACTGTTTCTTGCCTTTCTTGGTTTTCCTAGCTTTTCCTAGTTTTTCCTAGCCATCGTGCTTCTACACCTGCATTGCTTGCTGTTTGGAGTTTTAGGCTGGGTTTCTGTACAGCACTTTGAGATATCAGCTGATGTAAGAATGTCTTTATAAATACATTTGATTTGATGTGTTTATATTTTTGTTCATTATACTATTACCTAAGACATTCATGAACACAATCAAATTATTTATGATTTATCATATATGAAATGTATGAATTACACTGTTAGAATGTTGCAGTTTAGTCCCAGTGGTTCTAGTGTGCACACATAGTAGGTCCAGTGAAAAACATATGACCCCTATGGATGACCCCTATGGATCTATCAAATGCCTGTCCAACTGATTCGTTCTGGCGACCGCCCCTGGCGCTGTTGAAACTAAGACAACTCAAAAACCTCATGGAAACTGGAAATGTGTATTACATTACCAGTTAGAGTAGTGGTTTTCAACCGGTGTGCCGTGAGAAACTGAAACGGTGTACCGTGAAACTTTTACTAATCGGGATCCTTTTTTTGAACATTCATATAAACTCAGCAAAAAATGAAACGTCCCTCTATCAGGACCCTGTCTTTCAAAGATAACTCGCAAAAATCCAAATAACTTGACAGATCTTCATTGTAAAGGGTTTAAACACTGTTTCCCATGATTGTTCAATGAACCATAAACAATTAATGAACACGCACCTGTGGAACAGTCGTTAAGACACTAACAGCTTACAGACGGTAGGCAATTAAGGTCACAATTATGAAAACTTAGGACACTAAAGAGGCCTTTCTACTGACTCTGAAAAACACCAAAAGAAAGATGCCCAGGGTCCCTGCTCATCTGTGTGAACATGCCTTAGGCATGCTGCAAGGAGGCATAAGGATTGCAGATGTGGCCAGGGCAATAAATTGCAATGTCCGTACTGTGAGAAGTCTAAGACAGCACTACAGGGCGACAGGACGGACAGCTGAACGTCCTCCCAGTGGCAGACCACATGTAACAACACCTGCACAGGATCGGTACATCCGAACATCACAACTGCGGGACAGGTACAGGATGGCAACAACAACTGCCCGAGTTACACCAGGATAGCACAATCCCTCCATCAGTGCTCAGACTGTCCAGAATAGGCTGAGAGAGGCTGGACTGAGGGCTTGTAGGCCTGTTGTAAGGCAGGTCCTCACAAGTCATTACTGGCAACAACGTCGCCTGTGGGCACAAACCCACCGTCGCAGGACCAGACAGAACTGGCAAAAAGTGCTCTTCACTGACGAGTCGCGGTTTTGTCTCATCATGGGTGATGGTCGGATTCGTGTTTATCGTCGAAGGAATGAGCGTTACACCGAGGCCTGTACTCTGGAGCGGGATCGATTTGGAGGTGGAGGGGCCGTCATGGTCTGGGGCGGTGTGTCACAGCATCATCGGACTGAGCTTGTTGTCATTGCAGGCAATCTCAACGCTGTGCATAACAGGGAAGACATCCTCCTCCCTCATGTGGTACGCTTCCTGTAGGCTCATCCAGACATCACCCGCCAGCATGACAATGCCACCAGCCATACTGCTCGATCTGTGCGTGATTTCCTGCAAGTCAGGAATGTCAGTGTTCTGCCATGGCCAACGAACAGCCCGGATCTGAATCCCATTGAGCACATCTGGGACCTGTTGGATCGGAGGGTGAGGGCCAGGGCCATTCCCCTCAGAAATGTCCGGGAACTTGCAGGTGCCTTGGGGGAAGAGTGGGGTAACATCCCAAAGCAAGAACAGGCAAATCTGGTACAGTCCACGAGCAGGAGATGCACTGCAGTACTTAATGCAGCTGGTGGCCACACCAGATACAGAATGTTACTTTTGATTTCAGTTTATGTGTCAGTTGTTGAATCTTGTTATGTTCATACAAATATTTACACATGTTAAGTATGCTGAAAATAAACTCAGTTGACAGTGAGAGGACATTTCTTTTTTTGCTGTGTTTATAAGCATGACCTGTGGAATGCAGATGGAATTTTGATTGAGGGCACCAGTGTTGCTCAGATAGTACATTGAATGGCAGGCACATGGATACATATGTGTCGTTGTTTCAAATCCAGTGTGCTCAGGCTGTATGATTTGAGGGGCGTGCATCACCAACCAAGTCATTTGTATAATTTTACTTTGCCTGTGAGAATCATTAGCACAGGCAAGTCTGATTAGGCTTAGCTGTACCCCAGCATATGCCATAGAAACCCATAGAAATAAACGGAGCGTGGCTTTTACAATGCAGAAAACCGCTAGTCTCTATCTCAAACCTTTCAAAACTAAGACCTATTTTACCAAACTCTGCGGGACTCTCTTAAAGGGGTACACACAAATCAATAATCATGAGTAAGGAACTATGAAACTTAGATAATAGTTCAAATGAACCCTATTTAATCTATTTTAAAAAGCATGGATCAGATTAGGTAAATGTCATTATCACTAAATAAATTAATAGTGACATTTTACGTCTGCAGCAAGAATTGTTATCTCAGGTGTACCACAGTTCAAAAAAGGTTGGACACCGCTGGATTAGAGGACAACCTGAATGCAGACCACAGCCAGCAACCGCTGGATTAGAGGACAACCTGAATGCAGACCACAGCCAGCAACCGCTGGATTAGAGGACAACCTGAATGCAGACCACAGTCAGCAACCGCTGGATTAGAGGACAACCTGAATGCAGACCACAGTCAGCAACCGCTTGATTAGAGGACAACCTGAATGCAGACCACAGCCAGCAACCGCTGGATTAGAGGACAACCTGAATGCAGACCACAGCCAGCAACCGCTGGATTAGAGGACAACCTGAATGCAGACCACAGCCAGCAACCGCTGGATTAGAGGACAACCTGAATGCAGACCACAGCCAGCAACCGCTGGATTAGAGGACAACCTGAATGCAGACCACAGCCAGCAACCGCTGGATTAGAGGACAACCTGAATGCAGACCACAGCCAGCAACCGCTGGATTAGAGGACAACCTGAATGCAGACCACAGCCAGCAACCGCTGGATTAGAGGACAACCTGAATGCAGACCACAGCCAGCAACCGCTGGATTAGAGGACAACCTGAATGCAGACCACAGCCAGCAACCGCTGGATTAGAGGACAACCTGAATGCAGACCACAGCCAGCAACCGCTGGATTAGAGGACAACCTGAATGCAGACCACAGCCAGCAACCGCTGGATTAGAGGACAACCTGAATGCAGACCACAGCCAGCAACCGCTGGTTTAGAGGACAACCTGAATGCAGACCACAGCCAGCAACCGCTGGATTAGAGGACAACCTGAATGCAGACCACAGCCAGCAACCGCTGGATTAGAGGACAACCTGAATGCAGACCACAGCCAGCAACCGCTGGATCAGAGGACAACCTGAATGCAGACCACAGCCAGCAACCGCTGGATTAGAGGACAACCTGAATGCAGACCACAGCCAGCAACCGCTGGATTAGAGGACAACCTGAATGCAGACCACAGCCAGCAACCGCTGGATTAGAGGACAACCTGAATGCAGACCACAGCCAGCAACCGCTGGATTAGAGGACAACCTGAATGCAGACCACAGCCAGCAACATTTTGCAGTGTTGGATTTTGATTGGTGGTTGCCAAAATGGAAATGGAAACACAAAATGTAATATTCTTGGAGGTTTTTTTTTTAGTTCCAACTGCAACTGGACACATACTAAAACACCGATGCCTTTCGAATCAACGGAAAAAGCAGAAACAGGTAAAGGTTGGTCTAAAAAAAACTGTACCACGCTTTAAACGGACCATCAGATCAACGCGTCATCACAGGCTAGTCAGCCATGCCGATGGACATTTTATCTAAATCAGCTAATAGTGAATGTGCAGCAATCAGCCCGTTCAATTCACACTAATAGGTGGGTAAACCATAAAACACATAACAAATATCGTTAGGCTACATGAGTTTAAAAGTGCCTAGTATAGCCTACCCTCTACATCACTGACTTCAACCATGCAAGATCTGACATAAAATCAATGGGCAAATTCATTCCACTTCGAGAGCAACAGCGAGAGTCGGTTCAAACTGGAGAGTCCATCGTCACTCTCTCGCTTCTAGATCGGCTGCCAGCATGCTACCTGTCATGCCAAACTATATTTTAATTTCAAGCGAAAATAGTCCACAGCTCTTCATACAGACAGACACCTGCTGTACGACTAAAGGACGGAGCCAAGACAGCCAACAACACTGCCAAAGGCTGCTGTGATTCACCGCATTGTAATGACCAACAAGCTCACTGACCCAACGTTGTAAAAATGCAACAATTCCTAAAATGTAAGGCTCTTAACCATTATGTTAACAATGACATACATTACTGCATCTTCTTATACCCATGGTTGTATATTCTAGTGGACATGATATGCTAATTCATCAATACCCTCTGAAACTTTCACTCTCAATCTCACTCACCTTGCTCTGGTAATGTTAACCTGATTCCCCGCGAAAACAACAACCCCGGTCCCGAACGCTTATCATCCGCCGGGCAGTGTAGTCACTTGTGTTCGCTAAATCCGTTGAAGTTGAATAAACAGTCCTCAGGTTGTGCTTTCAATGTGCTCCCGCCACAGGTGAAACTTTAAAAAAATGTGTTGCCGTTGGTAATCTACCCCCTAGTTCCAATGTGCTCTGGCTGTCGTTTCTGTAGCCCAGTAGTGCGATTTGAAGATGCGCCTCTCTTTTTAAGCGTGGCTCTTGCTCTGTACGGAATAGGCAAACCGCTCGGTTGATAGGCTATCATTCACCGGGAAACCGGAGCAGGAGAGAGAGAGCGAAACGAGAGCAGGAGAGCGAGAGGGCGCCCTCGCTATGGTGGATAGGCGGGAATGACATGCGCTCAGTGGGAGATCGAGCAAGTAGGGTAAGGTACAGTGCACCCACACTTGCAGGTATCATTTTACATAAATAGCTCTTCGGGAATATTTCTTCTGAAATAAAGATCTATCTATCTATCTATCTATCTATCTATCTATCTATCTATCTATCTATCTATCTATCTATCTATCTATCTATCTCTATATATATATATCTGCATCAAGCTTCATTATACACTATTAAATATAGCCACCTATGTAGATTATGTTTCCATTTTTCTGCTGTTAATGTGAGCTGTGTCTATCAAAATTATACCCATGCATGAACGACAGATAGAGAGGGGGGTGGAGAGTATGCACTGACTTTTACATTTTTTAGGAGCTTTTGCGTTACATTTACTTAATTTAGCAGACACATTTTGGTTACTGGCCAAATGCTCTTAATCGCTAGACTACCTGCTGCCTGCCTGATCAGAGTACTTGTGGTCATACATGTGCAATGCCTAATCATGTTTATCTTCATTTTATCGTCAGTAAAATGTAGGCCTAAACTATGAACAAAATACAGTGCAACACTGAATTTCGAATTTCTAATCAAATTAAGAAAACAAACGCTGATCTCATGACTCTGAATCACAATCAAACATTATAAACATTAAACACAAAATAATCATTAGATCAGAGGAGTTTGTATACCAAATGTATTTTTCCTGCCAGTGAATGCTCAGTACAACTTTTCAAGAGAGTAAAATTCATACAAATTATTTCTCTATATCTATCCAGTCATTTCTAGCCGTTAGTGTATAGACATTGCCTGTTTTAATAATTTCCCCCTTTTATTATTCCAAGTATTTTCAAACAAATTGTCATACTTCCGGGACAATGTATAGATATGTATTCAGCTCTGACAATGGGCTGACTGTTACATTACAAAGATTTCCTTAAGTTTGGGTCAGTCACAGTGGTCAGGTATTCTGCCACTGTGTACTCTCTGTTTAGGGGCAAATAGCATTCTAGTTTGCTCAGTTTTTTTTGTTAATTCTTTCCAATGTGTTAAGTAATTATATTTTTTTTTCTCATGATTTGGTTGGGTCTAATTGTGTTGCTGTCCTGGGGCTCTGTGGGGTCTGTTTGTGTTTGTGATTAGATCCCCAGGACCAGCTTGCTTAGGGGGCTCTTCTCCAGGTTCATCTCTCTGTAGGTGATGGCTTTGTTATAGAAGGTTTGAGAATCGCTTCCTTTTAGGTGGTTGTAGAATTTAACAGTTATTTTCTGGATTTTTATAATTAGCGGGTATCGGCCTAATTCTGCTCTGCATGCATTATTTGGTATTTTACGTTGGGCACAGGATATTTTTGCAGTATTCTGCATGCAGAGTCTTAATTTGGTGTTTGTCCCATTTTGTGAATTCTTGGTTGGTGAGCGGATCCCAGACCTCACAATCATAAAGGGAAATCGGTTCTATAACTGATTCAGGTATTTTTAGCCAGATCCTAGTTGGTATGTCGAATTTTATGTTATTTTTAATGGCATAGAATGCCCTTCTTGCCTTGCCTCTCAGATCGTTCACTGCTTTGTGGAAGTTACCAGTGGTGCTGATGTTCAGGCCAAGGTATGTATAGTTTTTTGTGTGCTCTAGGGCAGTGGTTCCCAAACTTGTTATAGTCCCGTACGCCTTCAAACATTCAACCTCCAGCTGCGTATCCCCTCTAGCACCAAGGTCACCACATTCTCAAATGTTGTTTTTTTCCATCATTGTAAGCCTGCCACACACACACGGTATTATACATTTATTAAATATAATAATGAGTGTGAGCTTTTGTCACAACCCGGCTTTTGGGAGTGACAAAGAGTTCTCAGCACAAATAATATTAAAAATCAATTATTTTGCTCTTTATTTAACCATCTTACATATAAAACCTTATTTGTTCTTTGAAAAATGTGAATAACTCACCACAGGTTAATGAGAAGGGTGTGCTTGAAAGGATGCACATAACTATGCAATGTTGGGTTGTATTGGAGAGACTCTCAGTCTTAAATAATTGTCCACACAGTCTGTGCCTGCATTTAGTTTTCATGCTAGTGAGGGACCAGAATCCACTCTCACATAGGTATGTGGTTGCAAAGGGCATCAGTGTCTTAACAGCGTGATTTGTCAAGGCAGGATACTCTGAGTGCAGCCCAATCCAGAAACCTGTCAGTGGCTTCTGATTAAATGACATTTTCACTAAACCGCTTGTTGCAAATTCGATGAGGCTCTCTTGTTCAAATATCGGTAAATAGACTGGAGGCAGGGCATGAAAGGGATAATGAATCAAGTTGCTTGTGTCATCCTTTTCGGGAAAGTACCTACGTAATTGCGTACGCAACTCACTCAGGTGCTTCGCTATATCACATTTAACATTGTCTGTAAGCTTGAAGTCATTTGCACACAAAAAAATCATACAATGATGTAAAGACCTGTGTGTTGTCCTTGTTAAAACTTCTTGACGCACCCTTCCCTTTAGCGGGATCATTTTCATCAACACGCCAAATTCAAATTAAATTACTAAAAATATTTCATTTTCATGAAATCACAAGTGCAATATAGCAAAACAGAGCTTAGATTGTTGTTAATTAATCCACCTGGCATGTCAGATTTCAATACAGCTTATCGGCGAAAGCATAACAAGCGTTTATGTAAGAACATCTCTCTCAGTAGACAAAATATTACAAACACTAGCAGCCAAGTAGATTGGTCACGAAAGTCAGAAAAGCAATAGATTAAATTGATGATCTTCAGATGTTTGCACTCACGAGACTCCCAGTTACACAATAAATGTTCCTTTAGTTCCATAAAGATTATTTTATATCCAAAATACCTCCATTTGTTTGGCGCGTTATGTTCAGAAATCCACAGGCTCGAGCGGTCACTACATCGCAGACAAAAATTCCAAATAGTATCCGTAATGTCCACAGAAACATGTCAAACGTATTTTATAATCAATCCTCAGGTTGTTTTTAAAATATATAATAGATAATATATCAACTGGGACTGTCACTTTTTCAATAGGAGAGGGAGAGACAATGGCTGCCCCACTCTGTTGCGCAAGCAAAACTCTGCGAACACCCAGCTATCCACTGACGCAATGTGATCTTTCTCGCTCATTTTTCAAACTAAAAGCCTGAAACTATGTCTAAAGACTGTGACACCTTGAGGAAGCCATGGGAAAAGGAATCTGGTTGATATCCCTTTAAATCGAGGCAAGGTATCCAATGGAACACAGAGCTTTCAGGAAAAACAGCACTTCCTGGTTTGATTTTCCTCAGGTTTTCACCTGCAATATCAGTTCTGTTATACCCACAGACAATATTTTGACAGTTTAGGAAGCTTTTGAGTGTTTTCTATCCTAATCCGACAATTATATGCATATTCTAGTTTCTGGGCCTGAGAAATAGGCTGTTTCAAATGTACGTTTTTTTAGCCAAAATCGAAAATCCTGCCCCCTACACTCAAGAAGTTAATGCAGACGGAGAAGAGCTCCAACTTCTTAATCATAGCCTCAATTTTGTCCCGCACATTGAATATAGTTGCGGTGAATCCCTGTAATCCTATATTCAGGCAAGAAAAAACATCACCCAGATAGGCCAGTCATGTGAGAAACTCATCATCATGCAAGCGGTCAGACAAGTGAAAATAATGGTCAGTAACAAAAACTTTAAGCTCATCAATTTAAAAAAAAAATACGTCAATACTTTGCCCCTTGATAACCAGTGTACTTCTGTATGTTGTAAAAGCGCTACATGGTCGCTGCCCATATCATTGCATAGTGCAGAAAATACACGAGAGTTCAGGGGCCTTGCTTTAAAAATGTTAACCATTTTCACTGTAGCGTCCAAGACATATTTCAAGCTGTCAGGCATTCCTTTGGCAGCAAGAGCCTCTCGGTGGATGCTGCAGTGTACCCAAGTGGCGTTTGGAGAAACTGCTGGCACGTGCGTTACCACTCAACTATGTCTCCCTGTCATGGCTTTTGCACCATCAGCACAGATACCAACATGAGCCACAGCTATGTTTGGCTACATACAGACCGTTAGTGGAATTCCCATGAGAGAGTAACGGTTAATGTGATTGGATGTTAATTATTTGACTAGGCTATTTGTATTTGACATTGTGTTGTTATTTCGCTGAACACTAGATGGTTTAATTTTATTTTTGGCAGTAAAACAAGTCTACTCAGGTGAGAAAAAAACCTCACCCAAATGTTACCACTCCACTATGTCTCCCTGTCACGGCTTTTGCGCCATCAGTGCAGATACCAACAGATCTTGACCTCCTGTCACACCCTGATCTGTTTCACCTGTCCTTGTGCTTGTTTCCAACCCCTCCAGGTGTCGCCCATCTTTCCCATTATCCCCTGTGTATTTATACCTATGTTTTCTGTCTGTCTGTTGCCAGTTTGTTTTGTTTGGTCAAGCCTACCAGCATTTTGTCTCAGCTCCCTAGTCTCTATTTCTCTTGTCCTCCTGCTTTTTGACCTTTTGCCTGTCCTGACCCTGTACTCGCCCGCCTGACCACTGCCTGTCCCTGAACCTGCCTGCTGTCCTGTACCGTTGCTCCACCTCTGGATTACCGACCTCTGCCTGATCTGACCCTGAACCTGCCTGCCACCCTGTACCTTGGCCTCTGCTCTGGATTTTCAACCCCTGTCTGTCTTGACTTGTCGTTTGCCTGCCCCTGTGGTTTCAATAAAATTGTTACTTCAGAGTCTGCACTTGAGTCTTACCTTGATTCCTGATAGTACGAACTGGCCATGACTGACCTAGCAGACTTGGACCAGCTCCACCACACCATCTCCTCCCAAGGAGCCCTCATTGGTAGCCCTCATTGGTAGACACGAGGAGATGCTTCCTGGTCTGATGGAAGGGTTCCAGGATGTGGCCGAACGTCACGACCTAGCATTGGATGCTTTGCGGTAGCAATTCCGTGGGTTGCCTACTAGACAGCCTGCCATGGCTGTAACCTTCCAGCCCCTCAGTAACCCGGCTGGTAGCAGCGCTGTCGCCCCGGTTTCCCAGGAACCCCGCTTACCTCCCCCGGAGTGCTACGATGAAGATTCCAGAACCTGCTGGGCCTTTCTCTCCCAGTGTTCCCTTGTTTTCTAGCTGCAGCCTTTTTCGTTCCCCTTGGATCGCTCGATGACAGCATACATTATTACGCTGATGTCCGGGAGGGCACTCGCCTGGCCCACTACGGTGTGGGAGCAACAATCCACCGTCTGTCTCAGTCTGGATGTATTTGTTGCGGAGGTGAGAAAGGTTTTTGAGGCTCCGGTGTCCAAGAGTGAGGCTGCCCGGGAAAATACTCCAGCTTCGGCAGGGCTCCCTCGGTGTGGCAGCCTATGCGGTGGAGTTTCGCACGCTGGCAGCAGAGGGTACCTGGAATCCGGAAGCGCTGTTCGACACATTCCTGCACATATTATCGGCATATTAAAGGACGAGCTTGCAGCCCGTGAACTACTGACTGATCTCGACTCAATCATCGCCTTAACCATCCGGATCGATTGCAGGGGGTGCTGCAAATGTTCTAGTGTCCTCGCCAATTCGTTGATTTATATGTTGAAGAGGGTGGGGCTTAAGCTCTGTCTCACCACTGTGGGAAAAAAATGTGTTGTTTTTGCCAATTTTAACCGCACACCTTTTTGTGTACATAGATTTTATAATGTCGTATGTTATTTCCCCCCCAACACCACTTTCCATCAATTTGTATAGCATACCCTCATGCCAAATTGAATCAAAAGTGTTTTTTAATTAACAAAGCATGAGAAGACTTTGCCTTTGTTTTGTTTGGTTTGTTTGTCAAATAAGGTGTGCAGGGAGGATACGTGGTCTGTCATAAAGTAATTTGTAAGAAGCCAATTTGACATTTTCTCAGTACATTGTTTTCACTGAGGAAATGTACGAATCTATTGTTAATGATAATGCAGAAGATTTTCCCAAGGTTGCTGTTGCTTTATATCCCACGGTTGATATTGGGGTCAAATTTGTCTTGTTTTGTTTTGTGGATTGGGGTGATCAGTCCTTGGTTCCAAATATTGTGGAAGTTGCCAGAGCTAAGGTTGATGTTAAAGAGTTGGAATTGGTGGTCTATTTTTTTATTATTTAATTGAGGATACCATCATCACCACAGGCCTTTTTGAGTTGGAGGGTTTGTATTTTGTCCTGTAGTTCATTCAATGTCATTGGTGAATCCAGTGGGTTCTGGTGGTCTTTATTGTGTTCATTCTAAGATTTGTATTTGTTCATGTATATGTTTTTGCTGTTTCTGGTTTGTTAGGGCCAAAATGATTGGAGAAGTGGTTAACCTATGCATCTCCGTTTTGGACAGATAACTCTTCGTGTTGTTGTTAATTTAGTGTTTTCCAATATTCCCAGAAGTGGTTAGAGTCTATGGATTATTCAATTACATTGAACGGATTTCTGACGTGCTGTTTGTCATTTTTCCATAGTGTATTTCTATATTGTTTTAGTGATTCACCATAGTGAAGGCATACAGTGGCTTGTGAAAGTATTAAACCACCTTGGCATTTTTCCTATTTTGTTGCCTTACAACAATGACAAATGGTTTGATGAAGAATTCAAAAACCTAAAAAAGAAATTGAGAAACCTATCCAACCAAAATCATAGAGACCAAGAACCTGAGCCTACAGTGCCTTGCAAAAGTATTCATCCCCCTTGGCATTTTTCCTATTTTGTTGCATTACAACCTGTAATTGAAATATATTTTTATTTGGATTTCATGTAATGGACATACAAAATAGTCCAAATTGGTGAAGTGAAATGAAAAAATGTACTTGTTTAAAAAAATAAAAAATAAAAATTGGAAAGTGGTGCGTGCATATGTGTTCACCCCCTTTGCCATGAAGCCCCTAAATAAGATCTGGTGCAACCAATTACCTTCAGAACTCACATAATTAGTTAAATGAAGTCCATCTGTGAGCGATCTAAGTGTAACATGATCTGTCACATGGTTTCAGTATATATACACCTGTTCTGAAAGGCCCCAAAGTGCCACAGCTGCAAAGCTCCACAGCGGAGATTGGACTATCTGTTCATAGGGCCACTTTAAGCCGTACACTACACAGAGCTGGGCTTTACAGAAGAGTGGCGAGAAAAAAATCCATTGCTTAAAGAAAAAAATAAGCTAACACGCTTGGTGTTCGAAAAAAGCCATTTGGGAGTCAGATGAGGCTACAATTGAGCTTTTTGGCCATCAAGGAAAACGCTATGTCTGGTGCAAACCCATCACCTCTCATCACCCCGAGAAACCCATTCCCACAGTGAAGCATGGTCGTGGCAGCATGGGGATGTTTTTCATCGGCATGGACTGTGAAACTGGTCAGAATTGAAGGAATGATGGATGGCACTACATACAGGGAAATTCTTGAGGGAAACCTGCTTCAGCCTTCCAGAGATTTGAGACTGGGACAGAGGTTCACCTTTCAGCAGGACATTGAGCCTAAGCATACTGCTAAAGCAACAATCCAACGGTATAAGGGGAAGCATTTAAATGTTTTGGAATGGCCAAGTCAAAGCCCAGACCTCAATCAAATGAGAATCTGTGGTATGACTTAAAGATTGCTGTACACCAGCGGAACCCATCCAACTTGAAGGAGCTGGAGCAGTTTTGCCTTGAAGAATGGGCAAAAGTCTCAGTGGCTAGATGTGCGATTCTTATAGAGACATACCCAAAAAAGACTTGCAGCTGTAAATGGTGGCTCTACAAAGTATTGATTTTGGGGTGTGAATAGTTATGAATGCTCAAGTTTTCCGTTTTTTTGTCTTATTTCTTGTTTGTTTCGCAATAAAAATGTTTTGCATCTTCAAAGTGGTAGGCATGTTGTGTAAATCAAATGATACAAACCCCCCCAAAAAATATTTTTTAATTCCAGGTTGTAAGGCAACAAAATAGGAAACATTTTAAGAAAAAGATAAACCCCTTTGAAAAAAGTAAAAATGCCAAGGGGGTGGGGGGGTTGAATATTTTCGCAAGCCACTGTAGGTCCGGGAGGCCGGTCCCACAGGTCTGGGAGAGTGTCTCGCTCGTCTGGGCGGGGTGTCTGTTGATCTGTTGCTCCTGTGTGAGGTGTTGGGGCTTCAGTTGAGGACGATGTCCTTTAGGGTCTTGGCAAAGGTGGGCTCTGCTGCCTTGTATAGGTGGACCTGGTCGTAAAGGCTGTTCAAGTCCAGGGTGGAGTGATGGGCCTGGTAGACATTTGGTTTTTGAGGCACAGTCACGGGAAATACTTGCGTATGGTAGCAGGGTGGAGATAACCACCTTTGCGTTGGGGAAAGTAGAAGAAGCTTTTCAATCACTCCCTTGAGTTCTGGGGCCACCCTTTCCTGCTGTGTTCTCAGGTCGTTTGTGCCTGTGTGTATTATTATGTGTATCACGTTTCAGGTAAGATCCAAATGCAGACTGTGTTGAATTAACAATGTTTATTACAGAAGCAGGAACCAAAGGGCTGTGAGACATGGGTTTACATCTCGACACATGAAACGTTGGAAGTATATGGAAGGTACGGGGCAACAGATGACGAACAGCAGAGGGGCTAATGATTTTGGAGCAGGGGGGAAGTCATGCTATGGATGGTGGTGTCGATGAGCCTGGGCCTTGTCAGGTTATGCTAGTGGATGAGGAGAGTATATAGTGGGGAAGGATAAGCTGCTAGGGGGGGTGGAGGAGGGGGTCAGGCAGAAAGGAAAAAGGAGGAAAAGAAAGGAGGTGGGAAGGGAAAGGCTGGTGTGGTCAAAGGAGGGGGAAGGTGAGTCTGAGGTTCTGTCAAGGTTCCTGAATGAGAGTAAGGGGAAAGTTTGTAGGATCAGTACAACACGCTATTACAGGGGCATGGGGGGCATGGTGTCCTCTGAGGACAGCAAGTCTCTCAGATGTTTACTCTGCGGTGTTGAGGGCCTGGCAGCTGCTAAGGCCCACACGAGAAGGGGGATTCGAGCATTGGCTGTGGGAGAAGCCAATCTTCAACATCCCAGCCATCCTTTTGAGACCGGTTCAGTCGGCCACCCTGCAGAGGCCACTGATGGCAGCGGGTTTACTAAGGCTTTGTGACCTGCGACTGCTGGGAGAAGAGGGGTGGAAAACCCCGGAAATCCTGGCACAACAAACAGGACTAACATCTCTTAGGCTGCTGGAGAGATTCCTGGAGGAGGTCCAGGAGGCACTGAGCCGGTAAGGGGGTGTTTGAGCGACCAAAGGGGGAGGTACCACCAACGTTTTTGCCACTGCAGGTGACGGCAGAGACTGGGGACTGGCAATGAGATCTGGAGGACTTGTTAGATTTTAACACTACGAGCCTAGGGGAGTTTGAGGGGGTGGGAGGTAAAGCCCTCTACAATCTCTGCATTAAGGAAAGGAACTTTAGGAGGCTAACAGGAGTGAAGGCAAATCAGTGGCAGGGGGAATTTGGGGTGGAGAGTCTGGTAGGTTTTAGATGGAGGGGGCTCTACAAACTCCCACTACCAAAGAGGTCAGGGGACCGGCAGTGGAGGGTTCTACATGGAGTCCTGGCCACTAACAGCTGGTTGGCACGGGTTGAACCGGGAGTCGGACAGGGGTGTCGGTTCTGTGTCATGAGTGAAACTGTGATTCATGTATGTTCTGCGTGCGCCAGGTTAATGCCTCTGTTGGAATGTCTGTATGAGATGTTGGGGGTGGGTATTACTTTCGGGATGTATATAATGGGGTGCAGGTATTCAAATAAGGAAAAGGCCAAATGTGTGTTGTTGAATTTTCTGTTTGCTCAGGCAAAGTTGGCTGTTTGGCAACAAGGAGCAAGGAGGAACAGGGTGAAAGGTGGGAGACTCTTTACTGTTATTTAATGGGATGGAAAACAGGAGTTCGGGAAAAAAGCTGGAAGACTTGACAAGACGAACTGGCAACAGACAAACAGAAAACACAGGTATACTGTATAAGAGAAAAATGCATTGGTTGTGAGATCAATCACCCCAGCCAGCGCCGTCATCCGTGCCTATATGACCCCCCAAGATACTACTTTTTCAACCATTTTGAGAAGCTGGTGAAAAGACTGTGGTCCTGCAGGTTTATATCTTTGCTGGTCAGAACCCTGGAGTCTATGGGTCTTGTGCTGTCTATTCCCAGAGTTTACGGGGTAACCGAGGCATTCCTACATGAAATCAAGGAGACGATCTACATCCACGAGAAACTCAAAGAAATCCGACACACCCTGGTGGACGACAACAAATACAGGGAAGCTGTGGTGGCTGATGTGATGACTTTCTGGCTCAATAAACCCCAAGAGACCGAGTGACGATACACATTTGTTATTTAGATGTAAAGCATTTAGATGTAAAGCATAAGTATACAATGTTAGAGAGAACAAATACATTTTTTCTTTTGAGATAACTTTTTTTTGCATCAAATTATTGAAAATAAAGTGAACATTGTACCGTTTTACACAACACACAATGCCTGGGCTAATGTAGAGTGTGTGCTAAAAATGGAGCAAATTATGAAACATGTACGACATTTGGGCGAGAGTCTACAATGGACACAACTGGTATCCCGTCTTGTAGATGATTCTGAAGAACTAGAAACAACTTTGTCTAAGATTTTACTTTATTTGTTTGAAACACCATTTAATTGTAACATGTATCATATTTGTTGTTTATATACTTATATAGCGGATGTATGTGTTTTAATACATACATAATACTTGATGTTTGCAAAAAGATTCTAAATGAAAACGACTGTAACGTTGGGAGAGTGATGGGTGTGGAGTCAGACGCAGAGAGCAGAAGGTATATGGGAAAAAACACTTTAATGTCCTCAAGCACAGTAATAGGTACAAACATGGGTGAAGCCCAGGAACCAGGCTATGTGGGGTGGCCAGTCCCCCTCCGGCTGCGCCGGGCAGAGAATACAACAGAACATGGCCAAGATGTTCAAATGTTCATAAATGACCAGCATCGTCAAATATTAATAATAACAGGCAGAACAGTTGACATATGTGTCTATAGCCATCGTCTCCTCCTGGGACAAAGGATTCACGTGACTCCTGGGTAGTGCAGTGTATACCTGGAGGTTTATCACGCAATCCCCCTGTCGATGTGGTGGTAATAGGGTCACCTTTGTCTTACTGAAGGCGATAGCCAAATCGGCATACTCAACAGGAATGCGCACGGTGGAAACCTGGTCTGGACTCTCCACCATTGTCGCACCGATGGAAACTCCTAAACACCTGCCCGAACACTCATCAGACCACCCCTGGAGAGCTCCCTGTCTCCACGAAATCCTAGGATTATGAAGAGTCAGCCAGCGAATCCCCAGCACCACCGGAAACGCAGGTGAATCGATAAGGAACAGACTAATCTGTTCCTTATGATTCCCCCACGTAATCATCTCCAGGGGAATCGGGGCCTCCCTGACCAGCCCTGACCCTAACGGTCGACTATCTAAGGAGTGCACGGGGAAGGGGGGGTCTACCTAAACTAAAGGAATCCTCAACCTCTGGGCGAGTCCGCGATCTATAAAATAGAAAATATAATAAAAAAACTCCAGGGCTCTACCCGTCAGGCAGGAGACGAGGACACTCACGCTCTCCTCGTCCGAGGGAGCTGGCCGGACGGTGGCCAGGTAGAGCTCTAGTTGTAACAGGAATCCCTGGCACCCCGCCGCCTCTTTTCAAATCTTTAAAAATCTGTATGGTTTGTTCCCCCTTCGACATAAGAACAAACATGATTTAAAATTCATAGTGGGGGACTTATACAGTATATCCAAGTTGAGGGGTGTTTTTGACAAGACATACCGGGGCGAGAGAGAAAACAAGAGATTCCCGTTCGTGAACCTCTCTGGGATATTCGGAACGGTAGAGTCCCATCCCGCCTACAACCAGTGAAAGTACAGGGCACCAAAATCAAAACAACAAAAATCTCATAATTACAATTCCTCAAGCATACAAGCATTTCACACCATTTTAAAGATAAAATTCTCGTTAATCCAGCCACAGTGTCTGATTTCAAAAAAGGCTTTACAGCGAAAGCATCACAAACAATTATGTTTGGTCACCACCAAGTCACAGAAAAGCACAGCCATTTTTTCAGCCAAAGAGAGGAGTCACAAAAAGTGCAAATAGAGATAAAATGAATCACTAACCTTTGATGATCTTCATCAGGTGATACTCATAGGACTTCATGTTACACAATACATATATGTTTTGTTCATTAAAGTGCATATTTATATCCAAAAATCTCATTTTACATTGGCGTGTTATGTTCAGTAGTTCCAAAACATGAGGTGATTTTGCAGAGAGCCACATCAATTCACAGAAATACTCATAATAAACATTGATAAAAGATACAACTATTAAACATGGAACTTCTCCTTAATGCGACCATTGTGTCAGATTTCAAAAAAACTTTACGGAAAAAGCACACCGTGCAATAATGTGAGTATGGTGCTCAGAGCCCAAACCAGCCAAAGAAATATCCACCATGTTGTGTAGTCAACATTAGTCAGAAATAGCATTATAAATATTCACTTACCTTTGTTGATCTTCATCAGAATGCACTCCCAGGAATCCCAGTTCCACAATAAATGTTTGATTTGTTTGATAATGGCCATCATTTATGTCCAAATAGCTCCTTTTGTTAGCACGTTTTGCAAACAAATACAAAGTCACGAAGCGCGTTCACTCAGAGCAGATGAAATGTCAAAAAGTTCCATTACAGTCCGTACAAACATGTCAAACAATGTATAGATTCAAATGTTAGAACATAAATCTTCAATAACGTTCCAACCGGAGAATTCCTTTGTCTGTAGAAAAGCAATGGAATGCGAGCTAACTCTCATGATCGCGTCACGAGCACGTGGCACTCCGCCAGACCTCTGAATCATTCCCCTCTCATTCAGCCCCCTTCACAGTAGAAGCCTGAAACAACGTTCTAAAGACTGTTGACATCTAGTGGAAGCCTTATGAAGTGCAAAATGACCAATATCCCAATGTACATTTTTCTCAGGTTTTTGCCTGCCATATAAGTTCTGCTATACTCACAGACATCATTCAAACAGTTTTAGAAACTTCAGAGTGTTTTCTATTATTTCTAATAATATGCATATATTAGCATCTGGGACTGAGTAGCAGGCAGTTTACTCTGGGCACCTTATTCATCCAAGCTACTCAATACTACCCCCCAGTCACCAAGAAGTTAAAACATTCAGGACCTCACACAAAACGCCCTCGGTGCTTTTATCATTGGGTTCGTGACAAGAGACGCATAGCACCCCGAGAATTGACCTACGAGACATAATTGTCTGTGTAATGTTCTGGGTTTTATTTAAAAAAATCTTGTTTAGTGTTCTGGGGCCACGTGTTGTTCTGGGCTTTATTTATAATAAGTCTGCCGCAAACCCAATCCCCACCCGGACATTCCTGCTTCATAGACAACAACCCTAAGGGCAGTAAAATAGGGTGGGTGTGGGGTCATCCTCTTTTAATTGAACTCCAATTGCGAGTTCGCGATCTATAAAATAGAAAATATAATAAAAAAACTCCAGGGCTCTACCCGTCAGGCAGGAGACGAGGACACTCACGCTCTCCTCGTCCGAGGGAGCTGGCCGGACGGTGGCCAGGTAGAGCTCTAGTTGTAACAGGAATCCCTGGCACCCCGCCGCCTCTTTTCAAATCTTTAAAAATCTGTATGGTTTGTTCCCCCTTCGACATAAGAACAAACATGATTTAAAATTCATAGTGGGGGACTTATACAGTATATCCAAGTTGAGGGGTGTTTTTGACAAGACATACCGGGCGAGAGAGAAAACAAGAGATTCCCGTTCGTGAACCTCTCTGGGATATTCGGAACGGTAGAGTCCCATCCCGCCTACAACCAGTGAAAGTACAGGGCACCAAAATCAAAACAACAAAAATCTCATAATTACAATTCCTCAAGCATACAAGCATTTCACACCATTTTAAAGATAAAATTCTCGTTAATCCAGCCACAGTGTCTGATTTCAAAAAAGGCTTTACAGCGAAAGCATCACAAACAATTATGTTTGGTCACCACCAAGTCACAGAAAAGCACAGCCATTTTTTCAGCCAAAGAGAGGAGTCACAAAAAGCGCAAATAGAGATAAAATGAATCACTAACCTTTGATGATCTTCATCAGGTGATACTCATAGGACTTCATGTTACACAATACATATATGTTTTGTTCATTAAAGTGCATATTTATATCCAAAAATCTCATTTTACATTGGCGTGTTATGTTCAGTAGTTCCAAAACATGAGGTGATTTTGCAGAGAGCCACATCAATTCACAGAAATACTCATAATAAACATTGATAAAAGATACAACTATTAAACATGGAACTTCTCCTTAATGCGACCATTGTGTCAGATTTCAAAAAAACTTTACGGAAAAAGCACACCGTGCAATAATGTGAGTATGGTGCTCAGAGCCCAAACCAGCCAAAGAAATATCCACCATGTTGTGTAGTCAACATTAGTCAGAAATAGCATTATAAATATTCACTTACCTTTGTTGATCTTCATCAGAATGCACTCCCAGGAATCCCAGTTCCACAATAAATGTTTGATTTGTTTGATAATGGCCATCATTTATGTCCAAATAGCTCCTTTTGTTAGCACGTTTTGCAAACAAATACAAAGTCACGAAGCGCGTTCACTCAGAGCAGATGAAATGTCAAAAAGTTCCATTACAGTCCGTACAAACATGTCAAACAATGTATAGATTCAAATGTTAGAACATAAATCTTCAATAACGTTCCAACCGGAGAATTCCTTTGTCTGTAGAAAAGCAATGGAATGCGAGCTAACTCTCATGATCGCGCGTCACGAGCACGTGGCACTCCGCCAGACCTCTGAATCATTCCCCTCTCATTCAGCCCCCTTCACAGTAGAAGCCTGAAACAACGTTCTAAAGACTGTTGACATCTAGTGGAAGCCTTATGAAGTGCAAAATGACCAATATCCCAATGTACATTTTTCTCAGGTTTTTGCCTGCCATATAAGTTCTGCTATACTCACAGACATCATTCAAACAGTTTTAGAAACTTCAGAGTGTTTTCTATTATTTCTAATAATATGCATATATTAGCATCTGGGACTGAGTAGCAGGCAGTTTACTCTGGGCACCTTATTCATCCAAGCTACTCAATACTACCCCCCAGTCACCAAGAAGTTAAAACATTCAGGACCTCACACAAAACGCCCTCGGTGCTTTTATCATTGGGTTCGTGACAAGAGACGCATAGCACCCCGAGAATTGACCTACGAGACATAATTGTCTGTGTAATGTTCTGGGTTTTATTTAAAAAAATCTTGTTTAGTGTTCTGGGGCCACGTGTTGTTCTGGGCTTTATTTATAATAAGTCTGCCGCAAACCCAATCCCCACCCGGACATTCCTGCTTCATAGACAACAACCCTAAGGGCAGTAAAATAGGGTGGGTGTGGGGTCATCCTCTTTTAATTGAACTCCAATTGCGAGTTCGCGATCTATAAAATAGAAAATATAATAAAAAAACTCCAGGGCTCTACCCGTCAGGCAGGAGACGAGGACACTCACGCTCTCCTCGTCCGAGGGAGCTGGCCGGACGGTGGCCAGGTAGAGCTCTAGTTGTAACAGGAATCCCTGGCACCCCGCCGCCTCTTTTCAAATCTTTAAAAATCTGTATGGTTTGTTCCCCCTTCGACATAAGAACAAACATGATTTAAAATTCATAGTGGGGGACTTATACAGTATATCCAAGTTGAGGGGTGTTTTTGACAAGACAGACCGGGGCGAGAGAGAAAACAAGAGATTCCCGTTCGTGAACCTCTCTGGGATATTCGGAACGGTAGAGTCCCATCCCGCCTACAACCAGTGAAAGTACAGGGCACCAAAATCAAAAAAACAAAAATCTCATAATTACAATTCCTCAAGCATACAAGCATTTCACACCATTTTAAAGATAAAATTCTCGTTAATCCAGCCACAGTGTCTGATTTCAAAAAAGGCTTTACAGCGAAAGCATCACAAACAATTATGTTTGGTCACCACCAAGTCACAGAAAAGCACAGCCATTTTTTCAGCCAAAGAGAGGAGTCACAAAAAGCGCAAATAGAGATAAAATGAATCACTAACCTTTGATGATCTTCATCAGGTGATACTCATAGGACTTCATGTTACACAATACATATATGTTTTGTTCATTAAAGTGCATATTTATATCCAAAATCTCATTTTACATTGGCGTGTTATGTTCAGTAGTTCCAAAACATGAGGTGATTTTGCAGAGAGCCACATCAATTCACAGAAATACTCATAATAAACATTGATAAAAGATACAACTATTAAACATGGAACTTCTCCTTAATGCGACCATTGTGTCAGATTTCAAAAAAACTTTACGGAAAAAGCACACCGTGCAATAATGTGAGTATGGTGCTCAGAGCCCAAACCAGCCAAAGAAATATCCACCATGTTGTGTAGTCAACATTAGTCAGAAATAGCATTATAAATATTCACTTACCTTTGTTGATCTTCATCAGAATGCACTCCCAGGAATCCCAGTTCCACAATAAATGTTTGATTTGTTTGATAATGGCCATCATTTATGTCCAAATAGCTCCTTTTGTTAGCACGTTTTGCAAACAAATACAAAGTCACGAAGCGCGTTCACTCAGAGCAGATGAAATGTCAAAAAGTTCCGTTACAGTCCGTACAAACATGTCAAACAATGTATAGATTCAAATGTTAGAACATAAATCTTCAATAACGTTCCAACCGGAGAATTCCTTTGTCTGTAGAAAAGCAATGGAATGCGAGCTAACTCTCATGATCGCGCGTCACGAGCACGTGGCACTCCGCCAGACCTCTGAATCATTCCCCTCTCATTCAGCCCCCTTCACAGTAGAAGCCTGAAACAACGTTCTAAAGACTGTTGACATCTAGTGGAAGCCTTATGAAGTGCAAGATGACCAATATCCCAATGTACATTTTTCTCAGGTTTTTGCCTGCCATATAAGTTCTGCTATACTCACAGACATCATTCAAACAGTTTTAGAAACTTCAGAGTGTTTTCTATTATTTCTAATAATATGCATATATTAGCATCTGGGACTGAGTAGCAGGCAGTTTACTCTGGGCACCTTATTCATCCAAGCTACTCAATACTACCCCCCAGTCACCAAGAAGTTAAAACATTCAGGACCTCACACAAAACGCCCTCGGTGCTTTTATCATTGGGTTCGTGACAAGAGACGCATAGCACCCCGAGAATTGACCTACGAGACATAATTGTCTGTGTAATGTTCTGGGTTTTATTTAAAAAAATCTTGTTTAGTGTTCTGGGGCCACGTGTTGTTCTGGGCTTTATTTATAATAAGTCTGCCGCAAACCCAATCCCCACCCGGACATTCCTGCTTCATAGACAACAACCCTAAGGGCAGTAAAATAGGGTGGGTGTGGGGTCATCCTCTTTTAAATGTCAAACACATCCCCCCTAATTCAACCAGATCCCTACACATCAATTGTCATGACAACTTCGAAGGAATAGATGCAATATAGATATAAAATAACACACCCTCTAACACGTGACAACAGGATGCATTATATGGCCATAACCACGTGACACTTTCCCGCCAGGATGTCCTGGCCAGAAGCCCATATTTGGCATGTACGCGTCATCCGGACATAGGGTCATAAATCCGACGTTTGACGTGCGCAGTCTACTTTATTCTCTCTGACATGTTAGCACATTTCTTTTGCCACAGTATTTGAACATTGACATCAATTTAGCAATTAATTGTAAAGGAGTTACAGCAGTATAGTACAGTTTGAGATGTCAGACAGAGCCTGTCCTGGTCTATGCCATGCTCTACAGTAGAATAGCATAATACTGACATGCTGGTATGATACTGGGAAGCCAAAATAAATAAGAGAATAGCTGCCACTTAGTAAACAATTTTATCCACTGCTATGCTGCTAAAATCAGAAATGGTCTAGCCGTAGGGCAGTTTGCGAAAATGCCAGACAGGCTGGACCAACTTAAGGGGATACTTTGGGATTTTGTCAATGAGTACGTTTATCTACTTTCCCCAGAGTCAGATGAACTTGTGGATATAATTTTCTCGTCTCTGTGTATAGTAGGAAGGACATTTTAAGTAGTTTCGCTAGCCAATGCTTACTAGCATTAGCACAATGACTGGAAGTCTATAGGTATCTGCTAGCGCTAATTAGCAATTTCCTTCAAACCAGAAGCAGAGACATAAAATTGTTATCCACGAGTTCATCTGACTCTGGGGAAGTAGATAAAGGGCCTCATTGCCAAAATCCCGAAGTATCTCTTTAATTGGGGGTTTTGCAGAATTATCATTATTTGGCTAATTAGAAATGTCCAAGCGGATTCCTGGTCTCATCCGTTCATGCATATAATGTAATAATATATGCCACTTCAGGCAATTTTATCCAAAATGACTCACAGTACGGTGAATGAGTAGCGGACTGCATTTTGTCCTGCCCCAAGCAGGACAAGAACTAGCAACCTTCTGAACAATAACAGACACAGCTCAAAGGCAACTGATAGAGTAAGAGCCTAGTTCGTCAGTGACAGTTGGCTGTGGGAATGAAGGATGTCACTGATACAATACAAATGCACAACCTACATTTCTGGTGGTCGATGTATAGCATTGCCATACGTTATGTATTGTAGATATGTAGTGATGTAAAAATGTACTGTTTTATCTTTTGTTTTATGTGTAATGTAAGTGCCTTAATGTGCCTTGGCAGCAGCTAATGGGGATCCCTAATAAACACAAATACAAAAATTCCCTGAGGGAATTTAACTCATGACCTTGGCATTGCTGACCCCATGCTCTTACCAATTTCACCATTTAGGACCACATTATACTGTTACGATACTGCCGCTGTAATTTAACAATACATGCCTCTTAGCAGACACTATTATTCAAAGCGACTAACGGTACTGTGAGTGCCTAGCATACATTTCTAGTATGTGTATGTGAATCCTGCAGGAGCTGACCCAATGTTCTTACCAACTGAGCCAGCAGAGCCACACAGAGCCACACAGAGCCACACAGAGCCATGATGATACAGTTATGGTATAATACATTCCTCTTAGCAGACACTCTTATCCAAAGGAATGTACCGTGCAGTGAATGTGTAACCTACATATCTAGTATATGATCGCTACAGGAGCTGACCCCATGACATTGGCATTGCTAGCGTCACACCCCTTAGTAAATGAGCCACACATGACCACATAGGCTACTGTTTGTATTCCCTACGGAGTGCATTACTTTTGACGAGAGCCTTTTCGGTCCTGGTCAAAATTAGTGCACTAAATAGGGAATAGAGTGCCATGGATTTAGGATGCAACACTGTACTGCCTTGATATCATACTGTACTTCAATAATATAATGCACGTTTCCCCTAATCACAAATCTGGGATTGCCCCAGTGGAGGCTGTTGAGGTGAGAACGGCTCATTCAAGCCATTATTATTTAATTTCTTTCAATATGTAAAAAAAACAAATGTTTTTGAAATCGTCCACTTTGAAATTAGAATATTTTGTGTAGATTGTTGACAAACAATTACATTTAATCTCACTTTCTAACAATAAAATATGAATAAATCCAAGGGGTATGAATACTTTTGCAAGGCACTAACATTTCAGTGCCATTAATGAGTTTTTGAAGTACTTTCTGAATTAATTTTCAGAAGAAGCAAAGAAGCCTGACAATAATGTTTATTGCACAGCTGAGGAACATGCTTGCTGAGAGTATACTTTTTCAGAAATGATTTCTCTGTACCTCAGTTGGTAGAGCATGGCACTTACATTGACAGGGTTGTGGGTTTGATTCCCAAGAGGGACCAGTATATGAAAGAAGTATGCACTCACCACTGTAAATTGCTCTGGACAAGAATGTATGCTAAATGATAAAACAACTGTAACTAATCTCAAGAAATTATACTTATTTAGTATACATTTGCATATTCCCCAGCATCCTTTTCTGCAGTTTATATTTAAATGTATAATATGATATTGTTCCTCATATTTAGCTTATTAAAATGTTTTGATGCCCATTTTCAAACGGAATAATGTTGTACTTTTAATGACATATTACACATATTATTGAATTGTTAATTTATTACCATAATGTAAAACAGTTCTCAAAAGTGTTACTTGTAAATTGCTACTTTGTTAACACTGGCTGAGAAGATGCCTTATTCAATCAAGGTAACCTGTATATGAGTAATTACAATAGCTAATGTGCTTAATGGGAGGAGGTGCGGCATTCGGAGTATGGTGTCAGGAAACAACCTCTCACTCAACGTCAACAAATCAACAAAACAAAGGAGATGATCGTGGACTTCAGCAAACAGCAGAGTGAGCACCCCCTTGACATTTTAATAAGCTCCTCTGCGTACACATCACAGACAAACTGAAATGGTCCACTCACACAGACACTGTGGTGAAGAAGCCGCAACAGCCCCTCTTCAACCTCAGGAGGCTGAATAAATTTGGTTTGTCATCTAAAACCCTGACAAACTTTTAAAGATGCACAATTGAGAGCATCTTGTCAGGCTGTATCACCGCTCGTACGGCAACTGCACGGCCCTCAACCGCAAGGTTCACCAGAGGGTTGTGCGGTCTGCACAACGCATCACTGGGGGTAAACTACCTGGCCTCCAGGACACCTACAGCACCCAATGTCACAGAGAGGCCATACATATCAAGGACAACAACCACCTGAGCCACTGCCTGTTCACCGCGCTACCATCCAGAAGGTGAGGTCAGTACAGCTGCATCAAAGCTGGGACCGAGAGACTGAAAAACAGCTTATATCTCAAGGCCATCAGACTGTTAAACAACAATCACTAACTCAGAGAGGCTGCTGCCTACATGGAGTCTCAGTAGTCACTTTAGACAATGGCACTTTAATAATGTTTACATATCTTACATTACTCATCTCATATGTATATACTGCATCTTATACCATCTATTACATCTTGCCTATGATGCTCGGACATCGCTCATCCATATATTTATATGTACATATTCTTATTCCATCCCTTTAGATTTGTGTGTATTAGGTAGTTGTTAGGGAATTGTTAGATTACTTGTTAATGTTACTGCACTATCGGAATTAGAAGCACAAGCATTTCGCGAGACTCGCATTAACATCTGCTAACCCTGTGTATGTGACCAATATAATTGTATTGATTGATGAGTAGAAGTGTATTTGTAAAATGACAAATACAGTATACACTTTTTATTGTAAAGAAAATACAAGAATTCAAATACCGTTTTAGTATTTTGTTAATTTATGAGAAATATACATAAAATGTACTTAAGGTGTATTCAAAGTATAATTGTTTTGCTCTTTATCTAATATACTAAGAATATACTTAAATACACAAAAAAGTGTCCCAATTTAGATATTTTTAAATTAATTCTAATATACTTAAATACTAATAAAATGAAATGTATTTAACATTGTTCCAATTTAGATATTTTAAATATACGTAAAATATGCAAATTAAGTATGATTAATGTATGTATATTTTTTACATCCTCTTGGGTCCCCTCAGCAGCCTCCCTAATCCTAATTTAACGTCCTGTCCAGGAGGTGTACTTCTATACGCTGCCTTGTGCAACAGAAACAGGAGATACCAAATGCCATATCGGCCATTATGGCTCAAACAATGCTTACTTATCAGCAATCCTAACCATTAGAAAGATGGAAACTCTGACCCTTTATTTAACTATGACATACTCGTGGGAACATAATACCACCATGCTTGGGAGATATTGAATACACCTACATTATTCACTGTTTCACAGTAAAATCGCAAAAGTTAATTAAACTCCTATGAAGTCAAATTCAAAAACTATTTGGGGGTTTATACGGTCGCACCCCCATGTTGTGTTAAAACTACTCTGGTTGTGTTGTCACGTTCGTCGTATGAAGGAGACCAAGGTGCAGCGTGGTATGCGTACAGTCTCTTTATTAAAAGGATGAACACCGAACAAACTAACAAAATAACAAACGAAACGTGAAGCTATACAATAGAGTGCTGACAGGCAACTACACATAGTCAAGATCCCACACCAGAAAGTGGGAAAAAGGCCTGCCTAAATATGATCCCCAATCAGAGACAACGATAAACAGCTGTCTGTTTGGGAACCATATCAGGCTAACATAGATATACAAAACCCCGAGACCTAGAGTACCCACCCTAGTCACACCCTGACCTAACCAAAATATATAGAAAACAGAGATATCTAAAGTCAGGACATGCCATGTGTTGATATTTTGGGAGTTAAAACAACACTAAATGGAGTAAATATCCAACTCTCAAAAGATTAAATTGAACTCCAATTGCCATTTAAACACTTTCTGTGCTGTCAGGAGAGTAGCTCTCCAGGAGCAGGGTTGTACAGCCATGACGTACAGCATGTAAAGTTTAACAACCATCTCAGTAAAGGTTGCAAATAATATAACCACTAACAGATTGGAATAGTTAAGAACATATTTTATTATTTTTGTGTCACATAAGATAAAAAACAATCGAATCAAACAATTATAAGAATCAAACTTCAACAGTACATGCTGGGAAATATGACAGTTAGGCCCATCCCACCTCTGTGGATACTCCATAGATTTGACTCTGTGTCTTTGGTTACTCTTAATGAGTTAAACGTACTTCATTACAATTAACTCCAGTTATCAACACTGACTCTAGGGGGTGTATCACTCTGTTGACAATAAATGTAACTCCAGGAGCGTCAATTTAACCATAAAAACTTCAACTCTCGTTGATTTACTGTGTTTGTTCATTAGCTCACTCACTCACCCATCAATTCAAACCTTGCTGTACCTATTATTTTCTGTCAGAGCCATAGACATAGATAGACATCACAGTATTGCATCTGTGAGAACACGGGCAACGCTAGCCTCTATAAATCCGAGAGTGGAAGACCAACAGCACAGACAACCAGTAAAGTACATTTAAATGTCATTGTATTCAACATTCTGGCTTGTAGAGACTATTGCATCTTTTTTTACAGTAACTTCTTTCAGAGTGATATCCATGGAGTAAACATTGTAACAGTCTAACGTTTAGACAAGGGCAGAGACATTGAGGCCATCTACATTTTGAAGTAGTACATTTTCTTCTTCTCTACTTCTATGAGTTGGCAAAAAATAAATAAAAGGGTGCACACTGCAACCTATATTGTGTTGTTTATAAAGCCAAGGTTTTTTTATTGCCACCTGCAGTTATGGAATGTTTCCTCAAGATTACAATACATTTTCTGATTCTTCCTGGTAACCTGGATGGAATTATGTGATCTTTCTTTAACCCATAGGACTTCCCTTCCAGTTGAATGGTGAAAGTCCTCAATCGTGCTGCCCATGCTAAAATGGACTTTTGGGCACTAGAGTCTATCTATCTCTGTGGTCAGAGCTCATCTTTAGTCTGGAGTTGGTATCTGCTGCCATCTGCTGGACAGAGTTAGTCAGACTTCTCTGTTGGAGTAGGATAAGGTTGTCATCACTAGGTGGAACTAAAGTGCTTCTCTGAGTTTCCTCTATCATCTATGTTCTCATATGAGCCTCTCCAAATACCTTTGCTGGTAAGGCCAGGACAACTTCTACCCATTGTATTAAAACAAACATTTAAGGCTCAAACATACCTGATTTCTGCCTGTCTAGCTCACCGGACAGGCAGGCAGGAGTCAAAGGATGAAGTGCAAAAATAGATAAAAACAAGTAATGGTAACAGTAGTTAGAATAAATAATAATGTCAGCAAAATAACAAAACAAAATTATATACACATAATTATTTATTCCAAGACATCAAAATTGAAGTGCACTCAATCAAAAAATCTGGTTTTGGCGACTGATAGGCCTACTGTCTACCGACATGGTATACTCTCCTCATCAGAACACAAGTGGCAAAGCCAGATAGAAGTGCCTTCAGGTGGTCACTGGGCAAAACTATTGGCACAACAAGCAGGGGTGCACATTACCAATAACTGGCTGAAACCTCCTTAACAAGCTGAAGGCTACAAAAGACTTTAAGCAGACTATCATAACATCACATAATATTCACAGAGGCTGAGTATACCAAACATTAGGAACACCTTCCTAAAATTGAATAGGTGAATCCAGGTGAAAGCTATGATCCATTATTGATGTCACTTGTTAAATCCACTTCAATCAGTATAGATGTCAGTATAGATCAGTGGTCCCCAAACGTTTTATAGTCCTGTACACCTTCAAACATTCAACCTCCAGCTGCGTACCCCCTCCAGCACCAGGGTCAGCGCACTCTCAAATGTTTTTTTTCCATCATTGTCAGCCTGCCACACACACTGTATGATACATTTATTAAATATAAGAATGAGTGTTTTTGTCACAACCCGGCTCATGGAAAGTGACAAAGAGCTCTTATAGAACCAGGGCACAAATAATAATATAATAATAATCAATAATTTTGCTATTTATTTAACCATCTTATATTGAAAACCTTATTTGTTCAACGAAAATTGTGAATAATTCAGCACAGATGAATGAGAAGGGTGTGCTTGAAAGGACGCTCATAGCTCTGCAATGTTGGGTTGTATTGGAGAGCCTCAGTCTTAAATAATTTTCCACACACAGTCTGTGCCTGTATTTAGTTTTCATACTAGTGAGGGCTGAGAATCCACTCTCACATAGGTATGTGATTGCAAAGGGCATCAGTGTCTTAACAGCGTGATTTGTCAAGGCAGGATACTCTGAGCGCAGCCCAATCCAGAAATCTGGCAGTGGCTTCTGATTAAACTCAATTTTCACAGAACCGCTTGTTACAATTTTGATGAGGCTCTCTTGTTCAGATATCGGTAAGTAGACTGGAGGCAGGGCAGGAAAGGGATAACGAATCCAGTTGTTTGTGTCATCCGTTTCATGAAAGTACCTGCTTAATTGCGCACCCAACTCACTCAGGTGCTTCGCTATATCACATTTGATATTGTCTGTAAAGCTTGAGTTCATTTGCACATACAAAATCATACAATGATGGAAAGACCTGTGTGATGCCCTTATTAATGCAGACAGAGAATAGCTCCAACTTCTTAATCATAGCCTCAATTTTGTCCCGTACATTGAATATAGTTGAGAGTCCCTGTAATCCTAGATTTTGATCATTCAGGCGAGAAAAAACATCACCCAGATAGGCCAGTCGTGTGAGAAACTCGTCATCATGCAGGCGGTCAGACAAGTGAAAATTATGGTCAGTTAAGGAAACTTTAAGCTCGTCTCTCAATTTAAAAAAACGTGTCAATACTTTGCCCCTTAATAACCAGCACACTTCTGTTGTATGTTGTTTCTGCCTCCTCAACCCTCCTCTCCTCCCTTTCTGCATCCTTTGACTCTCTATGTCCCCTATCTTCCAGGCCGGCTCGGTCCTCCCCTCCCGCTCCGTGGCTCGACGACTCATTGCGAGCTCACAGAACAGGGCTCCGGGCAGCCGAGCGGAAATGGAGGAAAACTCGCCTCCCTGCGGACCTGGCATCCTTTCGCTCCCTCCTCTCTACATTTTCCTCCTCTGTCTCTGCTGCTAAAGCCACTTTCTACCACTCTAAATTCCAAGCATCTGCCTCTAACCCTAGGAAGCTCTTTGCCACCTTCTCCTCCCTCCTGAATCCTCCCCCCTCCTCCCTCTCTGCAGATGACTTCGTCAACCATTTTGAAAAGAAGGTCGACGACATCCGATCCTCGTTTGCTAAGTCAAACGACACCGCTGGTTCTGCTCACACTGCCCTACCCTGTGCTCTGACCTCTTTCTCCCCTCTCTCTCCAGATGAAATCTCGCGTCTTGTGACGGCCGGCCGCCCAACAACCTGCCCGCTCGACCCTATCCCCTCCTCTCTTCTCCAGACCATTTCCGGAGACCTTCTCCCTTACCTCACCTCGCTCATCAACTCATCCCTGACCGCTGGCAACGTCCCTTCCGTCTTCAAGAGAGCGAGAGTTGCACCCCTTCTGAAAAAACCTACACTCGATCCCTCCGATGTCAACAACTACAGACCAGTATCCCTTCTTTCTTTTCTCTCCAAAACTCTTGAACGTGCCGTCCTTGGCCAGCTCTCCCGCTATCTCTCTCAGAATGACCTTCTTGATCCAAATCAGTCAGGTTTCAAGACCAAGTTACTTGGCTCTGTCATAACCTCACATGGTCTCTCCTATCATTGCTATGCAGACGACACACAATTAATCTTCTCCTTTCCCCCTTCTGATGACCAGGTGGCGAATCGCATCTCTGCATGTCTGGCAGACATATCAGTGTGGATGACGGATCACCACCTCAAGCTGAACCTCGGCAAGACGGAGCTGCTCTTCCTCCCGGGGAAGGACTGCCCGTTCCATGATCTCGCCATCACGGTTGACAACTCCATTGTGTCCTCCTCCCAGAGCGCTAAGAACCTTGGCGTGATCCTGGACAACACCCTGTCGTTCTCAACTAACATCAAGGCGGTGGCCCGTTCCTGTAGGTTCATGCTCTACAACATCCGCAGAGTACGACCCTGCCTCACACAGGAAGCGGCACAGGTCCTAATCCAGGCACTTGTCATCTCCCGTCTGGATTACTGCAACTCGCTGTTGGCTGGGCTCCCTGCCTGTGCCATTAAACCCCTACAACTCATCCAGAACGCCGCAGCCCGTCTGGTGTTCAACCTTCCCAAGTTCTCTCACGTCACCCCGCTCCTCCGCTCTCTCCACTGGCTTCCAGTTGAAGCTCGCATCCGCTACAAGACCATGGTGCTTGCCTACGGAGCTGTGAGGGGAACGGCACCTCAGTACCTCCAGGCTCTGATCAGGCCCTACACCCAAACAAGGGCACTGCGTTCATCCACCTCTGGCCTGCTCGCCTCCCTACCACTGAGGAAGTACAGTTCCCGCTCAGCCCAGTCAAAACTGTTCGCTGCTCTGGCTCCCCAATGGTGGAACACACTCCCTCACGACGCCAGGACAGCGGAGTCAATCACCACCTTCCGGAGACACCTGAAACCCCACCTCTTTAAGGAATACCTAGGATAGGATAAAGTAATCCTTCTCACCCCCCTTAAAAGATTTAGATGCACTATTGTAAAGTGGCTGTTCCACTGGATGTCATAAGGTGAATGCACCAATTTGTAAGTCGCTCTGGATAAGAGCGTCTGCTAAATGACTTAAATGTAATGTAAATGTTGTAAATCCGTTACATGGTCGCTGCCCATATCATTGCATAGTGCAGAAAATACTAAATATTTCAGGGGCCTTGCTTTAACAAAGTTAACCATTTTCACTATAGTGTCCAAAACATATTTCAAGCTGTCAGGCATTCCCTTGGCAACAAGAGCCTGTCAGTGGATGTTGTAGTGTACCTAAGTGGCGTCATCAGGAGCAACTGCTTGCACGCGCGTTACCACTCCACTATGTCTCCCTGTCATGGATTTTGCGCCATCAGTACAGATACCAACACATCTCGACCATTAAAGTCCTTTTGATGTCACAAAGCTGTCCAGTACTTAAAATATATCCTCTCCTGTTGTCCTGGTTTCCAGTGGTTTGCGGAAGAGGATGTCTTCCTTAGTTATAGTTACTTCATGCCTCGATCAGACTGGCAGCATCTTTGCTACACCAGAAGTACATTAATTTCCAATGGAACTTTGGAACATTGGCCTTTCATTTTAGAAGATGCTCTTATCCAGAGCGACTTACAGTAGTGTTCGCAGTGTGAGTCCGGTCATTTCCGGTCACAACTTGCAGACTTGTTTACGTGTTGCTGTGCGTTTTGTTGCCAACCTTACTTTGCTACCTGACAACTTTACGGTTGTTACTTTTTAATTACCGTTTATATTTTTTTGTTTTTTCTTCACTCAACTTTTTTTTTCATTCAACTATTTCAATCCAGACGCTTTATCTGGACGTGGTTCATCAGGACCTCCAACAGACGAAGCTAAGTAGTAACATTAACATGATGCCTTCTAATTGCAGTCGCTGTACTGATAATATACAGGAGAATGATCGCCTTATGGCGAGGATAGCTGTGCTGCAAGCCCAGCTTCAGACGCAAGCGTTAGGCAAGGGTAATTTCAGTGTAGGAAAGGATGAAACAGCGTCTGTGCCACCAGTAAGTACAGATGGTAGTATAAATCCCCACGCACAGTCCACGCAGCCGGACAACTTTCTCATGGCTTCTGGAGGGAAATGCTGTAGGAATGCTCAACCGGTGTCGCTCATTCAGCCGACAGAAACTTTCAACCGGTTTTCCCCATTAAGCAGCGAGTTGGAATCAGAGGCCGAGCCTTCTCTGGTCTCTACTCCTCCTGTTATGGGGTCTGAGACGCCGAAGCCTCCCACCATTAGTTCTGACAAATTGAAAACCCTAGTCATTGGCGACTCCATTATTAGACTTAAAACAGTCATCCAGCGATCATACACTGTTTACCAGGGGGGCAGGGCTACCGATGTTAAGGCTAATCTGAAGATGGTGCTGGCTAAAGCTAATACTGGCGAGTGTAGAGAGAAAAAGAGATTGTTATCCATGTTGGAACCAACAATGTTAGGAAGAAACCGTCAGAGGTCACCAAGCACAACATAGCTTCAGCGTGTTAATCAGCTAGAAAGATGTGTCGGCATCGAGTAATTGTCTCTGGCCCCCTCCTAGTTAGGGGTAGTGATGAGCTCTACAGCAGAGTCTCACAACTCAATCGCTGGTTGAAAACTGTTTTTTGCCCCTCCCAAAAGATAGAATTGATAGATAATTGGCCCTCTTTCTGGGACTCACCCACAAACCCACGACCAAGCCTGACCTGCTGAGGTGTGACGGACTCCATCCTAGCTGGAGGGGTGCTCTCATCTTATCTACCAACATAGACAGGGCTCAAACTCCTCTAGCTCCACAATGAAATAGGGTGCAGGTCAGGCAGCAGGCTGTTAGCCAGCCTGCCAGCTAAGTGGAGTCTGCCACGAGCACAGTCAGTGTAGTCAGCTCAGCTATCCCCATTGAGACCGTGTCTGTGCCTCAACCTAGGTTGGGCAAAACTCAACATGGCGGTGTTCACCTTAGCAATCTCACTGGAATAAAGACCTCCTCCATTCCTGCCATTATTGAAAGAGATTGTGATACCTCACATCTCAAAATAGGGACACGTAATGTTAGATCCCTCACTTCCAAGGCAGTTATAGTCAATGAACTAATCACTGATCATAATCTTGATGTGATTGGCCTGACTGAAACATGGCTTAAGCCTGATGAATTTACTGTGTTAAATGAGGCCTCACCTCCTGGTTACACTAGTGACCATATCCCCCATGCCTCCCACAAAGGCGGAGGTGTTGCTAACATTTACGATAGCAAATTTAAATTTACAAAAAAATACTGTGTTTTTTCTTTTGAGCTTCCAGTCATGGAATCTATGCAGCCTACTCAATCACTTTTTATAACTACTGTTTACAGGTCTCCTGGGCCATATACAGCGTTCCTCACTGAGTTCCCTGAATTCCTATCGGACCTTGTAGGCATAGCAGATAATATTCTAATTTATGGTGATTTTAATTATCACATGGAAAAGTCCACAGACCCACTCCAAAAGGCTTTCGGAGCCATCATCAACTCAGTGGGTTTTGTCCAACATGTCTCTGGACCTACTCGCTGTCACAGTCATACTCTGGACCTAGTTTTGTCCCATGGAATAAATGTTGTGGATCTTAATGCTTTTCCTCATAATCCTGGACCACCAGACCACCGTTTTATTACGTTTGCAATCGCAACAAAAAATCTGCTCAGACCCCAACCAAGGAGCATCAAAAGTCGTGCTATAAATTCTCAGACAACCCAAATATTCCTTGATGCCCTTCCAGACTCCCTCTGCTTACCCAAGGACATCAGAGGACAAAAATCAGCACATCCAGGTGGACTGGGGACAGCAAGGAGTCATCATGCCAGGTAGTCCTGAGGTATGGTCCTAGGGCTCAGGTCCTCCGAGAGAGAGAAAGAAAGAGAGAATTAGAGGGAGCACACTTAAATTCACATAGGACACCGGAGAAGACAGGAGAAGTACTCCAGATATAACAAACTGACCCTAGCCCCCCGACACATAAACTACTGCAGCATAAATACTGGAGGCTGAAACAGGAGGGATCAGGACACACTGTGGCCCCATCCAATGATACCCCCGGACAGGGCCAAACAGGAAGGATATGACCCCACCCACTTTGCCTAAGCACAGCCCCCACACCACTAGAGGGATATCTTCAACCACCAATTTACCATCCTGAGACAAGGCCGAGTATAGCCCACAAAGATCTCTGCCACGACACAACCAAAGGGGGGGGGGGGTGTCAACTGTTCTGCCTGCGGCTATTGGACCTTGACCTGTTCACTGGACGTGCTATCTGTCCCAGATCTGCTGTTTTCAACTCTTTAGAGACAGCAGGAGTGGTAGAGATACTCTTCATGATCGGCTATGAAAAGCCAACTGACATTCACTCCTGAGTTGCTGACTTGCTGCACCCTCGACAACTACTGTGATTATTATTATTTGACCATGCAGGTCATTTATGAACATTTAAACATCTTGGCCATGTTCTGTTATAATCTCCACCCGGCACAGCCAGAAGAGGACTGGCCACCCCACATAGCCTGGTTCCTCTCTAGGTTTCTTCCTAGGTGTTGGCCTTTCTAGGGAGTTTTTCCTAGCCACCGTGCTTCTACACCTGCATTGCTTGCTGTTTGTGGTTTTAGGCTGGGTTTCTGTACAGCAATTTGAGATATCAGCTGATGTAAGAAGGGCTGTATAAATACATTTGATTTGATCCCCCCCCATAAACGGAATGGACATATACTGAAACAGGAGCTGTGCCAGGCCCGCCACGTCTGTTGACTTATCCAGCTGTAACGCATACAATTCATTGGCATGTAAGCGAACCAGTAATTGTTTCAAAATGTTTCCTGCCATGTCACTGATGCGTCATGAAACAGTGTTGTTTGATGAAGACATTGTCTGTGTAGTTTTTTTGGCCTATTGCCCCAGCATTGTCCCAGCTATATCTGTGGTAGCAGGAAGAATTAGTATGGGCCTACCGATCACGGCCAGTTGTGATACAGCCTAGGATCGAACGTGAGTCTATAGTGACACATCTAGCACTGTGATGCAGTGCTTTAGACCGCTGTGCCACTCAGGATCCCTACTTGACACAACTGTGGGAAGCATTGGAGTCAACATGGGCCAGCATCCCTGTGTAACACTTTCGACACCTTGTAAAGTCCATGCCCCGATGAACTGAGGCCCCATTTGGGCTCACCTGAGAAATTCTGTACTAATCTTATCAAACAAGTTAGGAACAGACAAAAAAATACTGTTTAAATTTCAATATGAACATCTCCACATTGACAATCTTCCCGATAGGTCACATTAAAATGCTATCAAACTGCAAAGAATTTGGTTAAAAATGTCAAGTTGTCGTTTATATCGGTGGGTGTTCTTATCTCTTATCTCACCAGGTGTCGCCCATCTTCCCCATTATCCCCTGAGTATTTCTACCTGTGTTTTCTGTCTGTCTGTGACAGTTTGTCTTGTTTGTCCAGTCAACCAGCCTTTTGTCTCAGTGCCTGCTACCCCCCCGCCCCAGTCTCTATTTTCCTCGCTCTCCTGGTTTTGACCATTGCCTGTCCTGACTCTCAGCCCCCCTGCCTTACCACTCTGCCTGAGCCTGCCTGCCGTACTGTGCCTGCCTGCCATCCTGTGCCTGCCTGCCGTCCTGGTCTGCCTGCCGTCCTGTGCCTGTCTGCCGTCCTGTGCCTGCCTGCCGTCCTGTGCCTGCCTGCCGTCCTGTGCCTGCCTGCCATCCTGTGTCTGCCTGCCGTCCTATGCCTGCCTGCCTGCCTGCCGTCCTGTGCCTGCATGCCGTCCTGTGGCTGCCTGCCTGCCATCCTGTGCCTGCCTGCCCTCCTGTGTCTGCGTGCCGTCCTGGTCTGCCTGCCGTCCTGTGCCTGCCTGCCGTCCCGTGCCTGCCTGCAGTCCTGTGCCTGCCTGTCGTCCTGTGCCTGCCTGCCCTCCTGTGTCTGCCTGCCGTCCTGGTCTGCCCGCCGTCCTGTGCCTGCCTGCCGTCCTGTGCCTGCCTGCCTGCCGTCCCGTGCCTGCCTGCCGTCCTGTGCCTGCCTGCCGTCCTGTGCCTGCCTGCCGTCCTGTGCCTGCCTGCCGTCCTGTGCCTGCCCGCAGTCCTGTGCCTGCCTGCCGTCCTATGCCTGCCTGCCTGCCGTCCTGTGCCTGCCTGCCTGCCGTCCTGTGCCAGAGAAAGGCTTTGAGATGAGAACTAGCCTTTAGTGAACTCATTGAGGATCTCCTCTCTGGCCTCTCACTCTCACTGACTCAACCTGACATAGAGCACTGAGAGAATATACACAAATTCCAAGGGACAAAATAACACAGAACAGCAGAGCATGGATACATACACATAATTCCTCTGAGCCGTGTCACACACTGAAATGTCACACGCAAGCGCACATACACACACTTTTGTATTGCTATCCTTGTGGGGACCAAATAATTTATTCCCATCCAAAATCCTAGTTCCCTAATCCCTTTTAACCTAACCATAACCTTAACTCCAAAACCCTAACCCTAGAACTATGCCTAACTCCTAAACCTAACCGTAACCCCTAACCTTAATTCTAACTCTAACTGTAACCCTAAACCGAAAATAACATTTTTCATCATGGGAAGGCAAAATGTTCCCACTTGTCTGAATTTTCCTTCTTTACTATCCCTGTGAGGACTTCTGGTACTCACAAGGATATTTAAACAAAAACAAAAACACATACACACTTGAATCCCTCCCTGCAAGCCCTCTCCATTCCCAAATGCAGTACAGTAAGACTCGCTTCGTTTCCTGACTCTTCTAAACTATGAAACAATCCTCAAATGGATTGATTATAACTCCTCAGTAATCCTCAAACAACCATTAACATGAAAGTCTAAAGAAAAGGGAATTAGGGAAAATCTGTCCAACAACCATTTTCCTTTTGTAATAAACAGAAAAGGACTCATCTTACTAAGTAAGGAGACTCAGCTATGTTTCTGTGGTTAGAACAGAGGAGGGACATTCACCAAGGTCCATGTACTATAGACTCCCTGGCCACATCAGAGTGTGTGTTTGTCTCTGTGAACGCATATGTGTGTGTCTACATGTTGTCTTCCAGTGGTTTTGACTTGTGCCCAACACCTTCCTTCATCCAGTCCAATAGGTAATATGATTAGTGGTTTTAGAGGTCTCTCCCTTTCTTTCCCTCTTTCCGTCTCTCTCTCTCTCTCTCTCTCTCTCTCTCTCTCTCTCTCTCTCTCTCTCTCTCTCTCTCTCTCTCTCTCTCCCTCTCTCTTTCTTTCTTTCTCTCTCTCCGTATGCTTTTGCGTATGTGCGCATGTGTGTGTGTCAAGCTGAGTGCTTCAGCAGTCAGCTTGGTAAAGCCATCAAACGTGATAACCTGTGTGAGTGCTAAGAATGTTTTGCTGCTAATTCAATAGCCATCATTTCCTCTCAGTCACAATAAGTTTAGCTTAGAGATGATTGACATCCTGGTTGAGATGGGTCTCTTTGAAGTGGGTGTGTGCACATGCGTTTGTGCGTGCCTTTGCCTGCATGAGTGTGCACGTGCGTGTGTGTTTAGTGCTGTGTGAGTTATATCTTTCATGTATCTGGGGAAAAGATTTGGATCATACTGTACACTCCCTGTACACAGATTAAGTGATGTGTGTGTGTGCGTGTGTGTGCATGTGTGCGTGCATGTGTGTGTGGAAAAAGGTCTGGATGAGACCATACATTCCATGTCCTGTACCTTGATCATGTCAGGAGATACTGTCTACATCCCAAATGGCACCCTATTTCCTTTATAGTTCACTACTTTTGATTAAGGCCTATATGGCTTTGGTTAAAAGTATTGCACTGCATAGGGAATAAGGTGCCATTTGGGACGCGAGCTCAGAAAATTATGTTTTCTTAACTGCACCCAAAAATGTATCAACCAAATAACCAGTAACCACATTAACATTTCTCTGGTTTCATGCATTTAATGTCTTTATCTCTTGTCCTCTATATGTCTATTTGGATATAGTTAAATAGTCTAAAGTGACTTCTTCTCATGTCCTTCATCTGCACAAATATGAAATAATGAAGGATTTACAATTATTCATGCATGGTGCTTTCACCTATCCTGTGCAGATAATGGGGAAGATATCACTTCAGATTTCCCAGTACAGTATGCTGTCTCTTCAGCCAAGGGAAGGTGGCATGGTTCGCTTTTGAAAAACTTTCTCTCCAATAAAAATGATTTCCTTTGAATCCACAGTTTCAGTCACTCATCTGTAGAATGTTTTTTGTATTTCCCCTGCATGCTTGTGTTCAGTTTGTTCAGTTTCCCAAATATGTCTGTTACATAGGCAAGGAGACACATTTTCTTTAAATTACACAGACAGTCAACCAAGTCAGTTTTTTTTTACATCCATTGTGAATGACAACATTTCTTCTCTCAATGCAAAAGATCTTTCCAACACTCCCTAGATAACTAGCAAGCCTCAGTGTGAAATATAACATTGTCATGCTCTGATCCCATATCCCCACAAAGTTTTGCAAACAGGCTGTCGTGCAGTGGATGTGCTCAGCTCTTTTGCCGGAAGTTGCTCTCGGTGTATCATACAATGGGCATCTAGGCCCTCACAGCTAACGTCCATTTGGAGAGCATTAGCTGGGGAGTTTTTGAGTCATTCAGTCAGAGTTTCCTCTTGAATGCAAGCAACAGCATACCTTCTTTGTTGAACAGTGTTATCTGACAAAGGTATTGATGTGAGTTTCTGTGTCTCTGCCTTCCCACACATTGTTTTCACCATATCAATTGTGGCCAGTAATATCAAAGTCTCTGCAATAGGGTCTAGTTTCATAGCGTAGTGGGCCTAGCCACACTCTAAGAATTAGGGGTTCTACAAGGGTTCTTCTTTGAACCTTAGGGTTCTTGGCACAAAAAAATTGCCCACAAGAGGTAGGGTTCATTGAGGAACCTCCTTAGTTGGTGCGGGTTCTTGCAGGAACCTAACTGCCCAACTGAAAAATTTGGACTTGAATTTGAAAGGACAACAAGTGCAGGCACTTAACTCAAAAATGTAAAGATCTCCTCAATATCAAGATAAGGTTTAAATTGATATGGTTTTGTGTTGATACCATCTATCTTTTCATATTTGTGCAAATATTTCTACAACAGAAAATGGACACAATTCAATGGATATCAATCAATAGAGAGGTAAGAATATGTACTGTATGCTATAAGAGTATGTTGAAGGCTAGCTGTATTGGGTGCAGATGACTGTAATTTTATTCGTAAAAATAATAGAGGGGGGTAGTTCAAAAATGAACCCCAAAAGGTTCTTCAACAGAACTTATAGGGGTTCCCCCACAGTTTCAATTTGAAGAACCCCTAAATAATAGTCCAGGAGTGCATTCACTGTTGGAATGATTCAAGTTCAACGGTTGAATTTTATATATTTTTTCAGGATTTTGTCAATTTCCAGCAACACCCTTCTCAGGTGACCCCACATGGGGTCGTGACCCCTAGTTTGGGAACCACTGTCTTAGAGTCAATATTTGTGTGTGTATTTGATTGTTTTATGGATAATGATAGTCGGAATGTAAAGGGCCAGACAGATACAGAGAGAGACAGTGAGGAAGCCGAGGCGGGATTTGAAACCCTGTCGTCAGCGGGCATGTGTGGTCGAGTTGGCAATGCTACCACTAGACCAGACTAGTTTTTCTTACGTGTTTATCAACATTTCTGAGAGTTACTGTGAGGTCAAGTTAATGTGTACGAAAACGTGGTTTTTGGACACGTGTTAATAAATCACATGATTTGTTTCCTTTTCTTTTTTGTTGTTTGAGTCTAACAAATATAATTGGTTGTTTACATTTACTTTGTTTACAAATATTTTAGGTTCTAAAGAGGTACGACAGTTGAACTGAGCTCATGAGGTATTTATACATGATATTTTTTCAAGAATCAATGGGTTGCTATCATGAAGGTCCAAAAACTGATGTAACTAACAGGCAGTGACTTTCATACAGCAGAATTATGTCACCATTTGATTGCGACACATTAAGCAAAACAATTTATTCTGTATGCTCTTCAGCAAATGCTCCTCAAAAACATTCACTTGTCCCGCATTTGGGATTTTTAGATGTGTCCACCTACACCGCTGCAACATGTTATGGCCATCTTTTCACATGTGTGGAGACGAACATCATTTCAGTCCCCACATATGAGTCTGCAGTCTTCAATTTTCACGTGGAGTTTTCTACATGTGAAACTTCAAATTAGATTGTTCTTCACATGTGAACTTGCAATTCCACATGTGAAATTTAAAATCACATGTGGAAGTTTTTCACATATGAAATGGCAAATGTGATTTTCACATGTGAATGTTAGTCATGTGAAACCGCAGATTTCTCATGTGAACCTGCAATTGTACATGTTTTGTTTTGTTGTAAGGGTGACTGCTAGTCCCTCTCTGCAGCATGTGGTAAGGGAATGGTAGTGTATCGCCTTGATATTCAATATGTTCTCCTCATATTTGTTTGTGTATCACTTATGTGGCTTTTGGATGATTAGACATTCTCTGGATGCGTAGAGAGACACGTGTCATCAACAGGGGACGGGGTGGTGCGTAGATTATAGATTTATTGGGTGCAAAGACTGACACTACACTTGGTCATTCTGTTAGCATGCAGGCCGTGTTAGTTACATCACTGCTCTACGATAGTCAAGTCCCTCTGCAGGCACACTGAACATTAGCCAAACTATCCCTGTCTCTCTGTGAATTGGTCCAACTGGTTGGAGGACACTGTGGCCCCGTCTAGAGTTACCCCAGGACAGGGCCAACCAGCAGAATATTAGCCCACCCACTCTGCCATAGCACAGCCACCAGACCACCAAAGGGACATCAACAGACCACTAACTTACTTCCCTGAGACAAGGCTGAGTATAGCCCATGAAGATCCCCCCCACTGCATGAGCTCAAACAGGCTCAAAACCGGACAGAAAGATCATGTCAGTGACTCAACCCACTCAAGTCGAGAATAGCAAAAAAAGCCTGGCATGACGTGATGCACCACTCCTAGGCGTGGCGTGGGAGAGCGCGAGCAAGCCAGTGTCTCAAACCCCCTAATAGAGTCAGAGGCAGAGAATCTCAGTGGAGAGAGGGGCCAGGCAGAGACCGCAAGGGTTGTTTGTCACTCCAGCTCTTTGTGTTCACTTTCGCAACCCTGGGCCAGACTACAGTCAATCATAGGACCTACTGAAGAGATGAGTCTTCAGTAAAGACTTAAAGGTTCAGACTTAGTCTGCGTCTCTCATATGAATCGGCAGATCATTCCATAAAAAATATGAGAAAGCCCTGCCTCCAGCTGTTTGCTTAGAAATTCTAGGAACAAGTGGCCTGCGTCTTGTGACCATAGCACACAAGTAGATATGTACGGAAGCACCAAATCGGAGAGATAGGTAGGGGTAAGTCAATGTAATGCTTTGTACGTTAACGTCAAAACCTTGAAATCAGCCCTAATAGGAAGCCAGTGTAGGGAGGCTAGCACTGGAGTAATATGATAATTTATTGGGGTTTTAGTCAAGATTCTAGCAGCCGTATTTAGCACTAGAGTATTTAGTGCCTTATCTGGTTAGCTGGAGAGTAGAACACTGCAGCATTCTAATCTTAAGGTGACACATTTTCTGCATAAGTTTATGACAAAAATGTGAGATTTTAGCAATGTTACGAAGATGGAAAAAAGCTGCTCTTGAAATAATTTTGATATCTTTGTCAAAAGAGAGATCAGGGTCCAGAATAATGCTGAAGGTCCTTCACAGTTTTATTTGAGATGACTGTATAACCATCGAGATGCATTGTCAGATCCGACAGCAGATCTGGGACCCAGAACTAGCGTCTCTGTTTTGTCCGATTTTAAAAGTCAAAGATTTACTGCCATCCACTTCCTTTTGTCTGAAACACAGGCTTCTACGACAGGCAATTTTGGGGTTTCACCATATTTCATCGAAATGTACAGCTGTGTGTTGTCTGTGTAGCAGTGAAAGTTTACATTTAGTTTCTGAATTACATCAACAAGAGGTAGCATATATAGTGAGATCATTAGTGGTCCTAGAACGGAACCTTGATTTACACTGAAACTTACCATTGATTTGTCAGTGGACAAACCATCCACAGAGATAAATTGATCTCTTTACGACATATAAGATCTAAACCAGGTCTAAAACAGGCAAGAACTTGCCCTCTTAGACCAATTAATGTGACCAATCTCTCCAAAAGAATGTGGTGATCGATGATGTCGAAAGTAGCACGAGGACAGACGCAGAGCCTTGGTCCGTTAAAAGGTCATTTAATGTACCACCTTCCCCTTCAGACTACAGTGTTTTGTATACATAATTTGTATTCCGGCAGCTTTTTTTTTTGAGAAATGTGAGATTAGACATAGGCGTAAAATGTTCTCTCAAATGTTGTGCAGACATTTGTTACATCCCTGTTAATGAGCCAATATAATCTATCCACTTGACAGGTGTGGCTTAAAATATCAAGAAATTGATTAAACAGCATGATCATTACGCAGGTTTTTTCACATAACACAATGCCACAGATGTCATACGTTTTGAGCGAGCATGCAATTGGCATACTGACTGCAGGAATGGCCACCAGAGATGTTGCCAGAGAATTAAATGTTCATTTTTCTACCATAAGCCATTTTAGAGAATTTGGCAGTACGTCCAACCTGCCCCACAACGCCAGACCACATGGTCTCAGACTGCGGGATAGTCTGAGACCAGCCACCCAGACAGCTTATGAAACTGAGGAGTATTTCTGTCTGTAATAAAGCCCTTTTGTGAGGAAAAAACATATTCTGATTGGATGGCCCTGGCTCCCAAGTGGGTGGGCCTATGCCCTCCCAGGTCCACCCATGGCTGCACCCCTGCCCAGTTATGTGAAACCTATAGATTATGGCCTAATTAATTCATTTGAACTGATTGAATTCCTAGTATGAACTGTAACTCAGTAAAATAATTGAAATTGTACTATACTTTATACTATACTTTAGTTCAGTATAGATCCAGGGTATGATTTTGGCAATGCATATGTCCCAAGACTTGTCGAATAAAACCCACTGAGTCGATGATGGCTCTGAAAGCCTTTTGGAGTGGGTTTGTGGGAACTCAATGAGAAATGCTGTATTCGGCTCAGGAGGCCTGTAAACACTAGCTATTAAAAGTGATTGACTAGGCTGCTTAGATTTCATGAATAGAACCCCAAAATAAAAAACAGTCTTTTTTTGTAAATTTAAATTTGCTGTCATAAATGCAACACTTCTGCCTTTGCGGGATGCGCGGGTCATATGGTTGCTAGTGTAACCAGGAGGAGAGGCCTCATTTGGCAAAGTGAACTCATCAGGCTTAAGCCATGTTTCATTCAGGCCAATCACATCAAGTTTATGATCAGGGATCATTTCATTGACTATGACTGCCTTGGAAGTGATGGATCTAACATCCTTCAATCTTCAGCAGGCTTGGTCTTGTTTGTGGGTGAGTCCCAGAAAAGGGGCCAATTATCTACACATTCAGTCTTTTGGGAGGGGCAGAAGACAAGTCTTCAACCAGTGATTGAGTTGTGTCTGCTGTAGAGCTCATCACTCCCCCTAACTGGGAGGGGGGCCAGAGACAATTACTTGATGCACACACACATGCATGCACACACACACCTGACTCAATAGTGTTCCAGTCCACTTGCACGGAAGGCCAAAGTATCATGCTCCACTAGACCTAGCCTTCAGGCCCCGAGGTGCAGACATCCAGCCCAGCTGCTGCTCCCTCTCTGCCCCAGCATGTGTTCTCTACCCTGGGTTGTAGAGCTGGCTAGTTTCTCCTAAAGCCTGGAGGTCTGGTGGTGTGGTGGGCTCCAGATGTTCTGTTGGATGTTGAAATCTGGAAAGACAGGCCCACCAGCATGTGACTGCTCGTGTGTGGCGTGTGCCTTTGTGCATGTGTCGTTCAGAATGGTGTCTGTCTGCCGTGCAGGACCGCCATCCATCTACCCTGAAGCAGCACATCTGCATGTCTGGAGAGGGATGGGAGAAATTGACTGAGTGAGAAAGTCTGAGGCAGGGGAGAGAGGCTGGGTGGAGGCTATAGGACTAGGAGAGAGACTCGGCTAGGAGAGAGGGTCTAGGGCAGGGGGGGAGAGGCTGGGTGGAGGCTATAGGACTAGGCGAGAGGCTCTGCTAGGAGAGAGGGTCTAGGGCAGGGGGAGAGAGGGTCTAGGGCAGGGGGAGAGAGTGGAGCAGGGGAGAGAGGCTGGGTGGAGGCTATAGGACTAGGAGAGAGGGTCTGCTAGGAGAGAGGGTCTAGGGCAGGGGGGGAGAGGCTGGGTGGAGGCTATAGGACTAGGAGAGAGACTCGGCTAGGAGAGAGAGTCTAGGGCAGGGGGAAAGAGTGGAGCAGGGGAGAGAGGCTGGGTGGAGGCCATAGGACTAGGAGAGAGACTCGGCTAGGAGAGAGGGTCTAGGGCAGGGGGAAAGAGTGGAGCAGGGGAGAGAGGCTGGGTGGAGGCCATAGGACTAGGAGAGAGACTCGGCTAGGAGAGAGGGTCTAGGGCAGGGGGCGAGAGGCTGGATGGAGGCTATAGGACTAGGAGAGAGACTCAGCTAGGAGAGAGGGTCTAGGGCAGGGGGAGAGAGTGGAGCAGGGGAGAGAGGCTGGGGTGGAGGCTATAGGACTAGTAGAGAGACTCGGCTAGGAGAGAGGGTCTAGGGCAGGGGGGGAGAGGCTGGGTGGAGGCTATAGGACTAGGAGAGAGACTCGGCTAGGAGAGAGGGTCTAGGGCAGGGGAGAGAGGGTCTAGGGCAGGGGGAGAGAGGGTCTAGGGCAGGGGGAGAGAGGGTCTAGGGCAGGGGGAGAGAGTGGAGCAGGGGAGAGAGCTGTTTTGGTTGGAGCTGTAGCTTGCAAGGATGCTCTGGGGTATAGGGTTGGGACTGAATAAAACTAAGGAGGCCACACTGATGCTAGAGAGTTGTTTTTTGCAAAAATAGAAACCATTGATGTGCGCCTTCACTGTCCAGACCTCCAAGCCTAGACCCCCCAGTCTTTACCAAACACACATACTTCTTGAGTCATCTCTCATCAGTTTCTCAACAGTTAAACCACTACCATTACAATTTTTTTAATATGCTTCTTGAAACAGAGAATATTTTTTCTATAACAAACAGAGTAGTCAAACACGAGTGGTCAAATACAGCCATGAATGATCTCGGCCCAAATTGAACCAAACCTGGATTCAAATACTATTTAAAATACTTTTAGTGTTTGCTCTAGTCTGCCTGGGTTTGCAGTCATTGTGACTTGGTCCCATGGTGCCAGGCAAGCTCAATCAAGATCAGATAAAGTATTTTCACATATTTCAAAGTGTTTAAACCTACGGCTGGAACCAAAACACTGGGCAATATTCCCATATACCTTCAACAACGCAAATGAACTATATCCTTTAAAAACTAGAGAAATGTGTATTTCCATTCAATGCACTGTGTGCCATTAATCATGAGATTATATGTGACCTAGTGGAGCCAACTCAAACAGGAATCTAATGAGGAAACCCTAGTAAGATTTAGTGCAGGGTATCATACAGACATAGAGTGTATCCCTAATGCCACCCTATTCTCTTCCTAGTGCACTACTTTTGACCAGGGCCCAAAAGTAGTGGACTATGTAGCGAGCACGGAGCCATTTGTGATGCAAGCATGAAAGCTTAGCTGGGGTGGGGGGTGGAGGGGGGTGTAGTCTCAATCTATCTGTGTTGAAAAATGAGGACCAGGGAACAACTGGTTTCATGAGTGGAGGATGTTGTGTCTGCGTGTGTGCGGCATGTTTGTGTGCGGCGTGTGCCTGTCCATACATGTGTGTGTGTGCGTGTGTGCATGCATATGAATGTGTGTGACCATGTGTGCACAGTGAGCTCCTGTGTGTGTGTGTTTGTGTTTTTGTGTAAATGTGTGTGTTCAGGCTGCTGTACTGAACTATAGACACAGACCACTCACCATACTGTCACTACCTCGCTACTCTAACATTGCTCTGCTCATGTCTCTCACCAGCCTCTTATTGCTGTTTGTCTCCTGTTATGAACTGGCTGATTGTCTTATTGCTGTCTGTCTCCTCTTATGAACTGGCTGATTGTCTTATTGCTGTCTGTCTCCTCTTATGAACTGGCTGATTGTCTTATTGCTGTCTGTCTCCTCTTATGAACTGGCTGATTGTCTTACAATAAAATAACAATAATGAGGCTATGTACACAAGGCGTACCAGTACCGAGTCAATGTGCGGAGGGGTATGAGGCAGTTGAGGTAATTGAGGTAATATGTAAATGTAGGTAGGGGTTAAAGTGACTAGGCAATCAGAATAGACAATAAACAGAGTAGCAGCGCATGTGAAGAGTGAAAAAGTGGGTCTATGTGTGATTGTGTGTGTGTGTGTGTGTGTGTGTGTGTGTGTGTGTGTGTGTGTGTGTGTGTGTGTGTGTGTGTGTGTGTGTGTGTGTGTGTGTGTGTGTGTGTGTGTGTGTGTGTGTGTGTGTGTGTGTGTGTGTGTGTGTGTGTGTGTGTGTGTGTGTGTGTGTGTGTGTGTGTGTGTGTGTGTGTGTGTGTGTCCTGCGTGTTTCCACACATCGGTGTGTGTCAAATCGAATCCTGTATGTGTGTGTGTGTCCTCTTCGTGTGTCATATGCGTGGCGTGTGTGCCTTGTTTAGATGCACTATAATCAGTCATTAACTGACACAGTGTGTTTACAGTGCCTGGGCGGTGGTGGAGGATGCCCTAGGCATCTCCTCTGTGTTTTACTACAGTGACGTAGCAGGGCTTAGAGAGGCAGACTAAACAACCTGTGTGTGTGGTTGTGTTCTGTGTGCGTGCGTGCGCACATATGTGTGAGTCAGACTCTACAAGGATTGAGCAGACAGACACAGTGAGCGTGATGTTATTGAGCAACAATAAGTAGTCATGCTGAGATGTGTACAAACAGCAGGAAACACACAATGACCTTCTTACAGCTAAAGCATGTGGTCCTGCCCCATGATACCATATACACCGCTTTAGTAGAACCCTGTTAGTAGTGACTTCAACACAGTGTGTGCATAACAGTACAACGGTAGGCCTTTCATAAACTGTGGTCAACATCAACCTTATGCTGGGGTCTATTTGATTTCCAGCAGAGAGATTTGTTGACAGACAGACGGGCGGGTTAATGGATGGAAGGACGGATAGAAGGATGGACAGGCAGGCAGGAAGGCGGTCGGACAGATGGATGGAGGGACACAGACAGAGACAGGGTCCTCAGTCCTCGTCCCCCGTGGGACCTGGTGAGTTATCACTCTTCGTATTTACTCAGGTGTGTGAGTTAGCCATAGCATGGCAACCGACCAACAGTGTGTTGGTGTTTGCTTGTTCAGGGACTGACAGTACAGCGGTAGAGGTCCACTACTGTCCCCATGGGAACCTGGTGTAGTCATTACCTGCTCCTTACAACCAGACACACTGACACCTAACTGTGGACGTTTCCTTTGACCCACCTAGCTACTAAACCATGTTTCCAGACACAAATCCATCTGTAGTTGCCTGTGACCCATTAAGGACTGGCACAAGTGAGTCTTGACCATAGACATCATGGCACCATGACATCACTGACCCTCCAGTATAGGGAAGCATTGATCTGATCCTGTTCAGGTGTTTTACGTGTCCCCTAGCTTGGCTGTTGGTCTGATAAAACACATTGATAATGTTTCTGGCTCACGTGCTCACAAACGCATGCACGCAAGAACACACACACACACACACACACACTCACACACACACACACACACACACACACACACACACACACACACACACACACACACACACACACACACACACACACACACACACACACACACACACACACACACACACACACACACACACACACACACACACACACACACACACACACACACACACACACACACACACACACACACACACACACACACACACACACACACACACACACACACACTCTATTGCAGACGGTGTGAAAGGAAGGCCCGGAAAATTATTGAAGACTCCAGCCACCCAAACAATAGACTGTTTTCTCTGCTTCCGGTGCATCAAGTTGGACACCAACAGGGTCCTGACCAGCTTCCATCCCTACACCATATGACTTCTAAATAGCTAACAAAATGTCTACGTGGACTATCTGAGTTGACTCTTGTATTTTATTTTATTTCTGTGCCGTGTCTATGTACACTCACAGGACTCTACATACTCATGCACACTGACACTTCAACACACACAGCATGCACACACATTTATACTAACTCTACACACACACACACACACGCACACACACTCACATACAACCTTAATTCACACTACTGCTACTCTGTTTCTCATATAGCATGATGCCTTGTCACCTTACCCCTGTACATATCTACCTCTATTACTCCAGTATGCCTGTACATATCTACCTCTATTACTCCAGTATCCCAGTACATATATACCTCTATTACTCCAGTATCCCTGGACATATCTACCTCTATTACTCCAATATCCCTGTACATATCTACCTCTATTACTCCAGTATCCCTGTACATATCTACCTCTATTACTCCAGTATCCCTGGACATATCTACCTCTATTACTCCAGTATCCCTGTACATATCTACCTCCTACTCCAGTATCCCTGTACATATCTACCTCTATTACTCCAGTATGCCTGTACATATATACCTCTATTACTCCAGTATCCCTGTACATATCTACCTCTATTACTCCAGTATCCCTGTACATATATACCTCTATTACTCCAGTATCCCTGGACATATCTACCTCGATTACTCCAGTATCCCTGTACATATCTACCTCTATTACTCCAGTATCCCTGTACATATCTACCTCTATTACTCCAGTATCCCTGGACATATCTACCTCTATTACTCCAGTATCCCTGTACATATCTACCTCTATTACTCCAGTATCCCTGTACATATCTACCTACTACTCCAGTATCCCTGTACATATCTACCTCTATTACTCCAGTATCCCTGGACATATCTACCTCTATTACTCCAGTATCCCTGGACGTATCTACCTCTATTACTCCAGTATCCCTGGACGTATCTACCTCTATTACTCCAGTATCCCTGGACGTATCTACCTCTATTACTCCAGTATCCCTGGACGTATCTACCTCTATTACTCCAGTATCCCTGGACGTATCTACGTCTATTACTCCAGTATCCCTGTACATATCTACCTCTATTACTCCAGTATCCCTGGACATATCTACCTCTATTACTCCAGTATCCCTGGACGTATCTACCTCTATTACTCCAGTATCCCTGGACGTATCTACGTCTATTACTCCAGTATCCCTGTACATATCTACCTCTATTACTCCAGTATCCCTGGACATATCTACCTCTATTACTCCAGTATCCCTGGACATATCTACCTCTATTACTCCAGTATCCCTGGACATATCTACCTCTATTACTCCAGTATCCCTGTACATATCTACCTCTATTACTCCAGTATCCCTGGACATATCTACCTCTATTACTCCAGTATCCCTGTACATATCTACCTCTATTACTCCAGTATCCCTGTACATATCTACCTCCTACTCCAGTATCCCTGTACATATCTACCTCTATTACTCCAGTATCCCTGGACATATCTACCTCTATTACTCCAGTATCCCTGGACATATCTACCTCTATTACTCCAGTATCCCTGGACATATCTACCTCTATTACTCCAGTATCCCTGTACATATCTACCTCTATTACTCCAGTATCCCTAGACGTATCTACCTCTATTACTCCAGTATCCCTGGACATATCTACCTCTATTACTCCAGTATCCCTGTACATATCTACCTCTATTACTCCAGTATCCCTGGACGTATCTACCTCTATTACTCCAGTATCCCTGGACATATCTACCTCTATTACTCCAGTATCCCTGGACGTATCTACCTCTATTACTCCAGTATCCCTGGACATATCTACCTCTATTACTCCAGTATCCCTGTACATATTTACCTCTATTACTCCAGTATCCCTGGACATATCTACCTCTATTACTCCAGTATCCCTGGACATATCTACCTCTATTACTCCAGTATCCCTGGACATATCTACCTCTATTACTCCAGTATCCCTGGACGTATCTACCTCTATTACTCCAGTATCCCTGGACATATCTACCTCTATTACTCCAGTATCCCTGGACATATCTACCTCTATTACTCCAGTATCCCTGTACATATCTACCTCTATTACTCCAGTATCCCTGGACATATCTACCTCTATTACTCCAGTATCCCTGGACATATCTACCTCTATTACTCCAGTATCCCTGGACATATCTACCTCTATTACTCCAGTATCCCTGGACATATCTACCTCTATTACTCCAGTATCCCTGGACATATCTACCTCTATTACTCCAGTATCCCTGGACATATCTACCTCTATTACTCCAGTATCCCTGGACATATCTACCTCTATTACTCCAGTATCCCTGTACATATCTACCTCTATTACTCCAGTATCCCTGTACATATCTACCTCTATTACTCCAGTATCCCTGGACATATCTACCTCTATTACTCCAGTATCCCTGGACATATCTACCTCTATTACTCCAGTATCCCTGTACATATCTACCTCTATTACTCCAGTATCCCTGGACATATCTACCTCTATTACTCCAGTATCCCTGTACATATCTACCTCTATTACTCCAGTATCCCTGTACATATCTACCTCTTTTACTCCAGTATCCCTGGACATATCTACCTCTATTACTCCAGTATCCCTGGACATATCTACCTCTATTACTCCAGTATCCCTGTACATATCTACCTCTATTACTCCAGTATCCCTGTACATATCTACCTCCTACTCCAGTATCCCTGTACATATATACCTCTATTACTCCAGTATCCCTGGACATATCTACCTCTATTACTCCAGTATCCCTGGACGTATCTACCTCTATTACATTTACATTTACATTTAAGTCATTTAGCAGACGCTCTTATCCAGAGCGACTTACAATACGTCCAGGGATACTGGAGTAATAGAGGTAGATATGTCCAGGGATACTGGAGTAATAGAGGTAGATATGTACAGGGATACTGGAGTAGGAGGTAGATATGTACAGGGATACTGGAGTAATAGAGGTAGATATGTACAGGGATACTGGAGTAATAGAGGTAGATACTCCAGTATCCCTGGACATATCTACCTCTATTACTCCAGTATCCCTGGACATATCTACCTCTATTACTCCAGTATCCCTGGACGTATCTACCTCTATTACTCCAGTATCCCTGGACATATCTACCTCTATTACTCCAGTATCCCTGGACGTATCTACCTCTATTACTCCAGTATCCCTGGACATATCTACCTCTATTACTCCAGTATCCCTGGACATATCTACCTCTATTACTCCAGTATCCCTGTACATATCTACCTCTATTACTCCAGTATACCTGTACATATCTACATCTATTACTCCAGTATCCCTGGACATATCTACCTCTATTACTCCAGTATCCCTGGACATATCTACCTCTATTACTCCAGTATCCCTGTACATATCTACCTCTATTACTCCAGTATCCCTGGACATTGTAAATATGATATTTGCTCTGACCCTGTTTATAGCTCCCTACTTTCTCCTGTTCTTCATTTTGTTCTACCTTTTGTTATTTGTTTGTACTACATTGATATTGATCACTGCATTGTTGTTTTTAGAGCTTGAAACACACAGACACAAACATAATTTCGTGGTCACCTGTAGTATCCAGAAGATGGCAGTCATGCATAGTGTAAAGTATTGTATGTAGACTGGCACCAGACACTGTCTGTGTGAGTCCCAAACTTATTTTTGAGAAGAAATGTGTTTGGATCTGTAGTCGAGACCTTATATACTGCTGTTCTCTCCCTCTCTCTCTCTCTCTCTCTCTCTCTCTCTCTCTCTCTCTCTCTCTCTCTCTCTCTCTCTCTCTCTCTCTCTCTCTCTCTCTCTCTCTCTCTCTCTCTCTCTCTCTCTCTCTCTCTCTCTCTCTCTCTCAATTCAATTCAAGGGGCTTTATTGGCATGGGAAACGTGTTAACATTGCCAAAGCAAGTGAGGTAGATAATAGATCTCTCTCTCTCTTTCTACCTCTCTCATTAACAATCACACATATTAGCAAACTTATTTCATTTCAAACTTCACATTTCTCTAGTATAGGCTACTTATCATAATGAACGAATTCAGCCAAATGCCTGCGATAAGTGACGGGTACGGTACGGTCAGTGTCGATCATTTTCGGTTTATCGTCCCAGTTCTACTCCATCATTGTATAAACACACACCCATACTAAATGGGGTTTCCTCATAGAGGAATCTAAAGAATGTGCATGTGTGCGTGTGCATGTGTCACCCTGTCATTATGCATGTCTGTCATATGGTGTGTTTGTGCATTTGTGTGTGTCGGTGTCTGTCGGCTTTTGTGTGTATAAATGACAGAGAATGAAATCAATAAGCTAGCAGGACTTTGGTATTTTAGTGAATAGAGACCGTGTGAAAGTGTCGCCTGCTAAGCCTGCTAATTATCTGCTCAGGGGAAATTAGGAGGCAGATTGTTCCAGACACAGAGCTGGGAGTTGGGTCCTCTGGGAGAGAGAGACATGGAAATAATCACACTGGATTACATGATTTATGATGCCTAAACCCTTCCTCTGTCCCGCTCTCTTTCTGTCTTTCTCTGTCTCTGTCTCTGTCTCTGTCTCTGTCTCTGTCTCTGTCTCTGTCTCTGTCTCTGTCTCTGTCTCTGTCCCGCTCTCTTTCTGTCTCTGTCTCTGTCTCTGTCTCTGTCCCGCTCTCTTTCTGTCTCTGTCTCTGTCTCTGTCCCTGTCCCGCTCTCTTTCTGTCTTTCTCTGTCTCTGTCTCTGTCTCTGTCTCTGTCTCTGTCCCTGTCTCTGTCCCGCTCTCTTTCTGTCTTTCTCTGTCTCTGTCTCTGTCTCTGTCTCTGTCTCTGTCCCTGTCCCGCTCTCTTTCTGTCTTTCTCTGTCTCTGTCTCTGTCTCTGTCTCTGTCTCTGTCTCTGTCCCGCTCTCTTTCTGTCTTTCTCTGTCTCTGTCTCTGTCTCTGTCTCTGTCTCTGTCTCTGTCTCTGTCTCTGTCTCTGTCCCGCTCTCTTTCTGTCTTTCTCTGTCTCTGTCTCTGTCTCTGTCCCGCTCTCTTTCTGTCTTTCTCTGTCTCTGTCTCTGTCTCTGTCTCTGTCTCTGTCCCGCTCTCTTTCTGTCTTTCTCTGTCTCTGTCTCTGTCTCTGTCTCTGTCTCTGTCTCTGTCACTGTCTCTGTCTCTGTCTCTGTCCCGCTCTCTTTCTGTCTTTCTCTGTCTCTGTCTCTGTCTCTGTCTCTGTCTCTGTCTCTGTCTCTCTCTCTCTCTCTCTCTCTCTCTCTCTCTCTCTCTCTCTCCCTCCTTTCTCTCTCTTCTTCTATCTCCCTCTTTCTCCCACCACCTCTCTCTTTAACACTCTCTCGCTCTCTTTCTTATTCTCTCTCTCTCCCTCTCTCTCTCTGTTTCTCCCACCTCTCTCTTTCTTCTTCCCTTTCTCCCCCCCACCCCACCTCTCTCTCAATTCAATTAAATTCAAAAGGCTTTATTGGCATGGGAAACATATGTTTACATTGCCAAATCAAGTGAAATAGATAATAAACAAAAGTGAAATAATCAATCAAAAATGAACACTCACAAGTTTCAAAGGAATAGACACATTTCAAATGTCATATTAAGGCTATGTGTAGTGTTATAATGATGCGCAAATTGTTAAAGTACAAAATGTAAAATACATTAACATAAATATGGTTTGAACTTACAATGGTGTCTGTTCTTCACTGGGGTTCCTTTTCTTGTGGCAACAAGAAAATACAACAGTGTGCTGTGATGGCATTGTTGGAATGGTTTGTGGTTCTGTGTCATCTGAGGGAAATATGTGTCTTTAATATGGTCATACATTTGGCAGGAGGTTAGGAAGTGCAGCTCAGTTTCCACCTGATTTTGTGGAAAGTGTGCACATAGCCTATTTTCTCTTAACAGCCAGGTCTGCCTACTGCAGTCTCTCTCAATAGCAAGGCCATGCTCACTGAGTCTGTACATAGTCAAGGCTTTCCTTCATTTTGCGTCAGTCACAGTGGTCAGTTATTCTGCCACTGTGTGCTCTCTGCTTAAGGCCCAATAGCATTCTAGTTTGCTCTGTCCTTTGGTAAATTCTTTACAATATGTAAAGTAATTATCTTTTTGTTTTCTCATGATTTGGTTGGGTCTAACTGTCTCTCTCTCTCTCTCTCTCTCTCTCCCACCTCTCTCTTTCTGTTCTTCCCTCTTTCTCTTTCTCCCCCCTGGATCTCTGCATAAATTGCATAAATTGGTCATAAAATGTTATCTGATCCTCATTTAAGTCACAACAATAGACAAACACATCCTGCTTAAACTAATAACACAAACAATGATACTTTTTCATGTCTTTATTGAGCACACGGTGTAAACATTCACAGTGCAGGTTGGAAAAAGTATGTGAACCCTTGGATTTAATAACTGGTTGACCCTCTTTTGGCAGCAATAACCTCAACCAAACAGTTTCTGTAGTATCGGATCAGACCTGCACAGTGGTCAGGAGGAATGTTGGACCATTCCTCTTTACAAAACTGTTTCAGTTCCACAATATTCTTGGGATGTCTGGTGTGAACGGCTCTCTTGAGGTCATGCCATAGCATCTCAATCGGGTTGAGGTCAGGACTCTGACTGGGCCACTCCTTAAGGCGTATTTTCTTCTGTTCAAGCCATTCTGTTGTTGATTTACTTCTGTCTTTTGGGTCATTGTCCTGTTGCATCATCCAACTTCTGTAGAGCTTCAATTGGTGCAGATAGCCTTATATTCTCCTGCAAAATGTCTTGGTAACCTTGGGAATACATTTTTCCGTCGATGATAGCAAGCTGTCCAGGCCCTGAGGCAGCAAAGCAGCCCCAAACCATGATGCTCCCTCCACCATACTTTACAGTTGGGTTGAGGTCTTGATGTTCGTGTGCTGTGCCTTTTTTTCTCCACACATAGTGTTGTGTGTTCCTTACAAACAACACAGCTTTAATTGAATCTGTCCACAGAATATTTTGCCAGCAGCACTGTGGAACATCCAGGTGCTCTTTTGCAAACTTCAGATGTGCTGAAGTTCAGATGTTTTTTTGGACAGCTGTGGCTTCTTCCTTGGTGTCCTCCCATGAACACTATTCTTGTTTAGTGTTTTACATATTGTAGACTCGTCAACAGAGATGTTAGCATCTTCCAGAGATTTCTCTAAGTCTTTAGCTGACACTCTAGGATTCTTCTTCATGTCATTGATCATTCTGCGCTGTGCTCTTGTAGTCATCTTAGCAGGAAGGCCACTCATAGGGAGAGTAGCAACAGTGCTGAAATTTCTCAATTTATAGACCATTTTTCTTACCGTGGACTGACCTTTAGAGATACTTTTGTAACCCCTTTCCAGCTTTATGCAAGGCAACAATTCTTAATCTTAGGTCTTCTGAGATCTCTTTTGTTCGAGGCATGGTTCATATCAAGCAATGCTTTTTGTGAATATCAAACTCACATTTTGAGAGTGTTTTATTATGGGGCAGGGCAGCTCTAACCAAAATCTCCAAACTCGTCTCATTGATTCGACTCCAGGTTAGTTGACTCCTGACTCCAATTAGCTTTTGGAGAAGTCATTAGCCTAGGGGTTCTTTTTCCAACCTACACTGTGAATGTTTAAAGGATGTATTCAACATAGACAAGAAAAATGCAATAATTGGTGTGCTATTAGTTTAAGCACATCTATTGTTGTGACTTAGATGAATATCAGATCGAATGCCAAATTTAGGAAATCCAGGTAATTCCAAATGGTTCACATATTTTGTCTTGCCACTGTGCATGTGTGAGAGGGGGGGGACAAGAGCGGGTGTGTGGGGGGGGGCACAAAGAGAGATGGAAAGAGAGAGAGCGGTACAGAGGAAGAACAAGAAACAGAGACAGAGCAAGGGAGACAGAGCGAGAGCTGGAGAGAGAGTCATGGGACAGAGAGACAGAGATAGAGGAGCTAGGTAGAAACAGACTGAGAGAAAGAGAGGTGGGGGAGTCGATTGAGACACAGAGAGAGAATGAGAGAGAAAGAGACGCCACAGCTTCAGCCCCTACAGGCCTGGGGGAATCCATTGGAGGTGGCGATGGAAAAAGTCCTCTGTGTTTCCAGGAAGTAAGGTTCAGAACACACAGACAGCGCAGACCTCTGACCCCTGATTAACGTAACGTAGCATAGCCACTAAGTGTCTCCCTTTGACATCACGGTTCCACTGACTGACTGATTGACTGACTGACTGACTGAGTATGGGACTGAACAGAGGGAATGAGAGTTTCCTCTCATCATGCAGGGTTGCGTTCAGTAGGGAGAAAACTGCGAGGTACAACCTGAACTTGACCAATAGGAACACCAATTTCTTTAGTTTTCTGTAAAAAAAAAACGAAATAAAACTATGTGTCTGCGTTGAGTTGGGTTATTGAATATTCTCAGTTATTAAAAGTTTGAATCTGTTGCATGCCTATTGAACATGACCCTAATGCAGATGGATAAATAATTTTTAAGTCATTTCTGAGTAAAAAAGTGTTTTAATGCTAAAACCAACATGTATCCATTCATGTTGAAGTGGCTAAGCCAACTGTTTTGAATTAAGTATTTAACTCTGGTGAATATTCTTCCATGGACTAATCTATGTTGTTACTCAACAGTATTTCCAATGAAAGACTCCATTAGCCTTGCCAACTGACCGTTGAATGACATGTACACTACATGACTAAAAGTATATGGACACCTGCTCGTCGAACATCTTATTCCAAAACCTTGGGCATTAATATGGAATCGGTCCTCTCTTTGCTCTTTGCACTCTTCTGGGAAGGCTTTCCACTAGGGGTTGGAACATTGCTGTGGGGACTTCCTTCAATTCAGCCACAAGAGCAATAGTGAGGTCGGGCTCTGATGTTGGACGATTAGGCCTGGCTCGCAGACAGCATTACATTTCATCCCAAAGGTGTTTGATGGTCAAGTCAAGTTCTTCTACAACGATCTCGGCAAACCATTTCTGTATGGACCTTGCTTTGTGCACGGGGGCATTGTTGAAACAGTGAAGGGCCTTCCCCAAAATGCTACACACTTCAGCACTCGGCGGTCCCATTCAGTAAGCTTGTGTGGCCTACCACTTCACGGCTGAGCCGTTGTTGCTCCTAGACTTGTTGCTCCTAGACAATAACAGCACTTACAGTTGACCCGGGACAGCTGTAGCCGGGTAGAAATTTGACAAACTGACTTGTTGGAAAAGTGTCATCCAAGTCACTGAGCTCTTCAGTGAGGCCATTCTAATACCAATGTGTGTTTATGGAGATTGCATGCCTGTGTGCTCAATTTTATACACCTGTCAGCAATGGGTCTAGCTGAAATATCCAAATTCACAAATTAAAGGGGTGTCCACATACTTTTGGATATATGGTGTATATGTGTACTGTGAAATATACACTAATAAGAACAGGCTGATGTAGGGCTGAGGGAAAGGTGAGCCAAATAGCTGTGCCAGGGTACCTTAGAAGAAAACACACAGGATAAAGGTGTGCGTGTATGTGTATGTGTAGGTGACGTAAATGTCGCCTGTAGCATGTTGGCTGGAGTACATCGATAACGTCACCTTCTAGGAGGTCTAACGCCAACTGTCTTTCATGGATTCAGGAATTCACAGACTAGTCTCTTGATCTGTTACCTTACACGGTTTGCTTTGAGTTCCGTGTGTTGTTGTGTAGACGCTTGTGAGTTTGACTCCCGCTCGGGGCAGAACAGAAGGCAAATATTTGACATATTATCATAAAATGCATTTGTCACCCCCCCTCTCTCTCTCTCTCTCTCTCTCTCTCTCTCTCTCTCTCTCTCTCTCTCTCACTCTCGCAGGCATGCACATACACACACACACTTGAGCTCACAAAGAGAAATGGGTGCTCAGTTATGTTTCTGTCACCTAACCCTACCTGTGATCTCCCTTTGTCTCTCCCCTGGCCCCGAAGGCAACTGAAGATACAGTATCACAGAGGATCCTCACACACAGCCACAGTTGTGTGTGTGTGCGTTCGACTAACTATTTAGCAGTCTTATGGCTTGGAGGGGTAGTAGCTGTTCATGGTCCAGTCGGTTCCAGACTTGGTGTATCGGTACCGCTTGCTGTGCTGTAGCAGAGAGAAAATTCTATGATTTGGGTGCCTGGAGTCTTCAACAATTTTTAGGGCCTTCCTCTGACACCGCCTGGTACAGAGGTCCTGGATGGCAGGGATCTCAGCCCCAGTGATGTACTGGCCATACGTATTACCCTCTGTAGGGCCTTGCGGTCGGATGCCAAGTTGTTGCAATACCAAGTGGTGATGCAGCCAGTGAAGATGCTCTCAATGGTGCAGCTGTAAAACGTTTTGAGAATCTAAGAGCCCATGCCAAATCTTTTCAGCCTCCTGAAGGGGAAGAGGCGTTGTTGTGCACTCTTCACAACTGTTTTGATGTGTTTGGACCATGATAGATCCTCAGTGATGTGGATAACAAGGATCTTGAAACTCTCAGCCTGCTACACTACAGCCCTGTCGATGTGAATGGAGGTGTTCTCTGCCCTCCGTTTCCTGTAGTCCAAGATCAGCTGCTTTGTCTTGCTGACACTGAGGGAGAGGTTTTTGTCCTGGCACCACGCTGCCAGGTCTCTGATCTCCTCTATAGGCTGTTTCATCACCATCTGTGATCAGGCCTACCACTGTCAAGTGGGACTAAGAAGGGGAGTAAGCACCCACCCCTGAGGGTCGATATTAGGGTTGAATATTTTCCCTGTATTTTACAAGAATAAATCACTTTTCTCCTGGGTAACCCAATGTTTCCCGCCAAAACTGGAAGTCTCATTCAAAGCATTATAAAGCATAAAAATATGTTTGGATTTGATTGGAGCTTTGATCAGCATGAACATTCAAACCTGA